>NC_062519.1:41530822-41535822 GCF_022655615.1 Tachysurus fulvidraco | reverse complement strand
CAGGTCATTTTTCAGGGACTTCATTCTCCCTGTTGCGTAATGATGAGGATGAAGATGAAGATGAGGATGATGAGGATGTCTCTGTAGCTGATCCGATCACAGTAATCGTGATGTTCCTCAATATTTTTGCCTCCATAACGGAAAAAAGAGCTCAGCCCAGAAGTGGACGTCGAGTAATGATGTGGATCGAATAAATGAGATCAGAAAATGGCACTTGATAAACATGATGCTTTTTAGTCTCTTCATCTCTGATGATAATGATGATGATGATGATGATGACGATGATGATGATAAACACTCACACAGCAATCAGCTTCACACAAACCGAGTCCATCTCCCATCTCTCAGGCATCATTTTGGGTCCAACAGTAATAAAGCCCTTGGAACCCCCCCCATACACACACACACACACTAACACTCTCTCTATCACTCTCTCTCACGCACACACACTTTAACACACACCCTGCATTTCGTTTTCATTTTCTCTCGACATTCTGTTAGATCAATATCTCATTAAATGGCCAAATCCAGGCCTAAAGATGATTAATCTCCACCTTTGTCAGAGCTCTGGAGGAACACCAGCAAGAACTCGACTCTCACATCCCCCAGAAGCGACAGCTGACCCTCTCCGCATCCTACACACACACACACACACACACACACACACACACACACACACACAATGCTCCAGTGTATTAATGTTTTCTACCTCTAATGTTCAAACCATTATCATAAATCTACCCAGTCATGACATCTTTATAGAGTACACGCTGAATCCTCCGTTCGGATTGGTCACAATTTGCTGATTCATTTCCTATAACAGCAACTCTGACAGTAAATAACAGGTCTCTCTTCACGTTAATGTGATCGTTCTGATCGGTTCATCCCCAGGATGTCAGGAGAACTTAATTTAACTGGAATGGAAGGAGTCTCCAGTGTTAGCACTGTGTAACACTCAGAGGTATCACAAGATAAGGTTTTGTTGTTGTCTTGTTAACTAAATAATAAGCCACACCCCTAGTTCATGGTGATGTCTCATAGGTTAGCAAGGTGCTATTACTTTTGACTCTGGTTATGTTGGTTCTGGTTCTGATCAGAAAACTATTGACAGAGATCAGGCTGAAAAATCTTTCTCTGATCACTGACTCACACACACACACACACACACACACACACACACACACACACACACACACACACACACACACACACACACACACACACACACACACAGTCTGGTCATTAATAGCAGCTGCATGACAGAACATCAGGTCCTCTATTTCTTCTCAAACAAAAGCCTCTCAACTGCTTTAAGAGGATCATTAGAACTGCTTAGTGCCACATGCTGCTCAAGTGTGTGTGTGTGTGTGTGCGCGCGCGTGTGTCTGTGTGTGTGTGTGTGTGTGTGTGTGTGTGTGTGTGTGTGAGCACATGTCATCAGCCTCAAAATTAAAAACAATGCACTTTGACTTTACAATGTCAGTTCGGAAGGGGCGGAGTTACATGGACACGAGAGTGCCCGCCTCCATCACAGCCCCGCCCATTTACCTAGACGATGCACGCGAAGACACAATGGCGTCTAGTGCGATGTATACATGTAGCCTCATGTATTGCCTCGGATACGAAGGAATTGATTCCTGAATCTTTCATATGAGCATTTACACAAAAAATCGTTTGTATCCTACATTTTGCACCATTTGTGTAAATTTGCATATTAAGAGACTCGCTAGTGTCGAATTGTCAAAATGAGTGACTGTAATTTTCTTGTTAGAAAAAAAGCAAATAACACTACCCATTCGATCAAAACAAAAGTAATGGCACCCTATAAAAGGAGGAGGTGCCGATTGTCTAAACGCTTGACTAAACGCTTAACCGCCGTTTTTAGCTGTGCAGCTGAAAAGGAATTCCCAGGTTCTAGCCTGAGCCTTGAGGTTCTAGTCGAGCCTGCAGGGAATTTCCACACATTTGTGTGCTAAACTGGTGAGATTCACACTCCAGCGGTGTGTCCTGCGTCCTCTCCTGTCTCAGCAGCGAGCCCTGAGTCACGCTGCTGATGTGTGCGCTCATCATCGGGTACAGATGAGGACTGATAAATGATAAACGAATGATGTGAGAAAATAAAAACACAGGATACAGACCAGGAGCTTCGGTTCTAAAACATTTACATGGCTGATTCAGATGATCCGTGAGGAATTCCAAATATTTTACTAATAAGGAACGACCCAAATCCATTGGATTCAGATAAATGCTGAGATAATAAGATAAGAATAAGAAGCCTACCATATTATGTACATGCAGGTGAACCTGGAGGCCACAGAGGCGCTATTGAGTTACTGCGAGTTTTCTCTGAGTAACATTTATACTGAAGGAGTCTCCAATGTCAACGTTTACACTTTGTCTGGTGAAAGAACCAGAGAATATTAATAGCTGCTGTAATTTGCATATTCATGCATATTCATAAACTTGCAGCATTTTATATAAGGATGAACATACAAAGATGATCCCGAGTTACTGAGTTGCCAGTTTTGTCTTGTTGTCTTCAAGTAAGAAATAAGAGAGGCTGGTGAGGGAACGAGTAAATGCTTATAGCTGCTATAATGTTAGTGAAAAAAGAAAACGGTACCGCGTGTCACTTTTCTGTGCACTCACCGGAGTAGAAGCGGATCATGCAGCTGAGGTCGGAGTTCGCCGCTTCCTGCTGGACACGGACAGGATCGTCGTAGCCCATAGTGGTCAGATAATCGTACACCATCTGAAGAGGACGCTCGGAAGGGTCCAGCCTCCTGGAAAGAGTTCGATCAAAAAAGTAAATAATAAATAGGAATTTTAAATAATTTCCTCCCGCGTGTGTGCTAGCTAACAAGTTAGCTCACTTCCAGTGTCAAGCTAAACCTTCACCATCGATCTTTATGGACAATGTTTACTGAGCTGGAACAATATCTACGATCTTATATCTTAAATCTGGATTTGTTTCTTGGTAGAAAAAATGTAGAGACAGACATTAATTCTCTTAAAGTGTGTCCAGATGTTACAGTGTGTCTAGGGCAGATGTTACAGTGTGTCTAGGGCAGATGTTACAGTGTGTCTAGGGCAGATGTTAAAGTGTGTCTAGGGCAGATGTTACAGTGTGTCTAGGGCAGATGTTAAAGTGTGTCTAGCGCAGATGTTACAGTGTGTCTAGGGCAGGTGTTAAAGTGTGTCTAGTGCAGATGTTACAGTGTGTCTAGGGCAGGTGTTAAAGTGTGTCTAGCGCAGATGTTACAGTGTGTCTAGGGCAGATGTTAAAGTGTGTCTAGGGCAAATGTTACAGTGTATCTAGGGCAGATGTTAAAGTGTGTCTAGCGCAGATGTTACAGTGTGTCTAGGGCAGGTGTTAAAGTGTGTCTAGTGCAGATGTTACAGTGTGTCTAGGGCAGGTGTTAAAGTGTGTCTAGCGCAGATGTTACAGTGTGTCTAGGGCAGATGTTAAAGTGTGTCTAGGGCAAATGTTACAGTGTATCTAGGGCAGGTGTTGAAATGTGTCTAGGGCAGATGTTACAGTGTATCTAGGGCAGGTGTTGAAATGTGTCTAGGGCAGATGTTACAGTGTATCTAGGGCAGGTGTCGAAATGTGTCTAGGGCAGATGTTACAGTGTGTCTAGGGCAGATGTTACAGTGTGTCTAGGGCAGATGTTAAAGTGTATCCAGGGCAGGTGTTACAGTGTATCTAGTGCAGGTGTTGAAATGTGTCTAGGGCAGGTGTTGAAATTTGTCTGTTGCAGGTGTTACAGTGTATCTAGGGCAGGTGTTAAAGTGTGTCTAGGGCAGGTGTTACAGTGTATCTAGGGCAGGTGTTAAAGTGTGTCTATGGCAGGTGTTAAACTGTATCTAGGGCAGGTGTTGAAGTGTGTCTAGAGCAGGTGTAACAGTGTGTCTAGGGCAGGTGTAACAGTGTATCTAGAGCAGGTGTTAAAGTGTATCTAGGGCAGGTGTTAAAGTGTATCTAGAGCAGGTGTAACAGTGTGTCTAGGGCAGGTGTAACAGTGTGTCATGTGCACCGCCATTACACATTCATTGTAATGCTGCATTAACCCCAGTGAGGTTTCTTTGACTCAGCCTTGAACACTTCTGGACATTTGTTGAGTCATTCTGAAGAAGAAATGCAGCACAACTGTGACCGAGGCAGCATTTCTTTTAATTGGGTGAGTCTAAGGATAATGCAGGATCGTGTGTTCCCTATTTGTGTTCCCTAAACCTCAATACATGATTATTGTCTCCTGGATTCATGCTGAATTAGGTAACTAATTTAGGGGCGGAGCTACGATCAAGCTGAGAATGTGATGTCACTAATTAACTGCCAAAGATTTGGACCAAACACGTCCAACATGCAAACTGAAAGACGATGACAATAGAATGTAGTACCTTCCATCCTTTAGCTATACAACCATTGACTTTAGCTAGATAGCCAGCTAGCTAACTTAGCTGATGTTTATTTTGCTAACAGGTGAACATGATATTCTGATTTAGCTGCTGTTAAATATACACAAAGCTGAAAAAAATGACAATGTAAATCAACCTGACTTAGCTGATGTTAGTGATATTAGAATATTCTGTATGCCAGGGGGTCTTTCCTAATTTGCATATTCGTGCATATTCATAAACCTGTGGCATATTAAAATGAGGATGAATGTATAGAGATGCTCCTGGGTTACTATCTTATGAAGCTTATATTTTTGTTTTAGATTAGTCTTGTGGGAACACACACACACACACACACACACACACACACACACACACACACACACACACACACACACAGTGATGCATCAGTTATCTCTAATCAACCCCACCCTTGTTCAACTTCTTGAAAATTACAGTACATGTATTCCATAAACAAATGGAGGGAAGTCTTGGGTGTGTCTGTGTTTGTGTCTGTCTGTCTGTCTGTCTGTCTGTCTGTCTGTCTGTCTGTCTGTCTGTCTGTCTGTCTGTCACTGCTTTGAACACAACACTTCTGTTTC
>NC_062519.1:41495822-41525822 GCF_022655615.1 Tachysurus fulvidraco | reverse complement strand
CTCCTACTGCACGTAGCGTGGCGTCTCCGCCGCACAAAATCCACACGTAACGTCGCCTGATGAATTCCGACACAGGAGGCGGCGGAAAAACCCCATCCGGACTCGATGAGACGCCATCATGAGGGCTGAGAATCTCTCTCTCTCTCTCTCTCTCTCTCTCTCTCTCTCTCTCTCTCTCTCTCTCTCTCTCTCTCTCGGCTGTCAGATCGCACGATGAATAAACATAAGAGGGGCGGGGCTACCTTGAGTTATGTCATTATTATTCATAAGCTTTCTGAGCTCTACTGTACGCATCTGATGCATTATTATTATAATACATTTTGTTCATTATAAACACTAGAACACTATACAGAGTGTCCAGGACAAAAACATACAAAACATAATGTAACAAATGACACAACTGATATGGACGCTTTTAGGACCTCCTGTAGAAAGTCTATAGCACCAAAAGTTTGTGGACTTTTTCAGCATCTTAATCCCAGATCTGTTTTTATTATAATCAGGTCCACATGTAGATGACCAGACGAGTGAAAATAAACCCAGAGAACTGAGACTTCCTGCTGTCAAAATTTTCTTTACATTTTATTTTAATTTAAATTTCAACACAAGCATCAATGAGTGTATGAGGACAATGTCCTGTAGTTAAATACATCTGTCTGTCTGTCTCTCTATTTGTTATTTACTCGTCTGCCTGCCTGTCTGTCTGTCTGTCTGTCTGTCTGTCTGTCTGTCTGTCTGTCTATCTATCTATCTATCTATCTATCTATCTGTCTGTCTGTCTGTCTGTCTGTCTGTCTGTCTGTCTGTCTGTCTGTCTGTCTGTCTGATTTATACAGGGTTTGATTTTTACAAGGTCCGATTTATACAGGGTCCGATTTATACTGGGTCTGGTTTACACAGGGTCTGATTTATACAGGGTCTGGTTTATACACGGTCTGATTTATACAGGGTCTGATTTATACAGGGTCTGTTTCACACAGGGTCTGATTTACACAGGGTCTGGTTTACACAGGGTCTGGTTTACACAGGGTCTGGTTTGGGTCTGATTTATACAGGGTCTGATTTACACAGGGTCTGGTTTATACAGTGTCTGATTTATACAGGGTCTGATTTACACAGGGTCTGGTTTATACAGTGTCTGATTTATACTGGGTCTGGTTTACACAGGGTCTGGTTTATACAGGGTCTGATTTATACAGGGTCTGATTTATACAGGGTCTGATTCACACAGGGTCTGATTTACACAGGGTCTGATTTACACAGGGTCTGGTTTACACAGGGTCTGGTTTATACAGGGTCTGATTTATACAGGGTCGGATTTATACAGGGTCTGATTCACACAGGGTCTGGTTTACACAGTGTCTGGTTTGGGTCTGATTTATACATGGTCTGGTTTATACAGGGTCTGATTTACACAGGGTCTGATTTATACAGGGTCTGATTTATAAAGGGTCTGATTTACACAGGGTCTGGTTTATGCAGGGTCTGATTTATAAAGGTCCTCGTTTATACAGGGTCTGATTCACGTCTGATTCACACAGGGTCTGATTTACACAGGGTCTGATTTACACAGGGTCTGGTTTACACATGGTCTGGTTTGGGTCTGATTTATACAGGGTCTGGTTTATACAGGTCCTGGTTTATACAGGGTCTGATTTATACAGGGTCTGATTTATACAGGGTCTGGTTTTTACAGGGTCTGGTTTATACAGTGTCTGATTTATACAGGTCCTGGTTTATGCAGGGTCTGATTTATAAAGGTCCTCATTTATACAGGGTCTGATTCATACAGGGTCTGGTTTATACAGGGTCTGGTTTATACAGGGTCTGGTTTATAAAGGGTCTGATTTATACAGGGTCTGGTTTATAAAGGGTCTGATTTATACAAGGTCTGGTTTATACAGGGTCTGAATTAAACAGGGTCTGGTTTATACAGGGTCTGATTTATACAGGGTCTGATTTATACATGGTCTGATTTATACTGGGTCTGGTTTATACTGGGTCTGGTTTATAAAGGGTCTGATTTATACAGGGTCTGATTTATACAGGGTCTGATTTATACAGGGTCTGATTAAAGGTGCTGTAAGCTTTACACTTATTCATGCAGTGAAATGTAGTATGACAAAATACATAATTACTACAAATAATAATAATAATAATAATAATAATAATAATAATAATAATAATAATAATAAACTGCATACTTTCTGCTGTCATAATTTTGTTTACATTTTATTTTAATAAAAATTTCAGAACAAGAATTAATGCGTGTATGAGGACAATGTCCTGTAGTTAAATACATCTGTCTGTCTCTCTGTTATTTACTTGTCTGTCTGTCTGTCTGTCTGTCTATCTGTCTGTCTATCTATCTATCTATCTATCTATCTATCTATCTATCTATCTATCTATCTATCTATCTATCTATCTGTCTGTCTATCTGTCTGTCTATCTGTCTGTCTGTCTGTCTGTCTGTCTGTCTATCTGTCTGTCTATGCCCATATATAGATAGACCAGTGGTGTCATTGGTCTTTAAGGTGTTAAATATAGTAAATTAAAAATATTTTACTTATTTAGTTTTTAGTTATATTGGATTCTGTGTTTCTTGTTAAAGTCTATTGTCCTGATAAACTACTCTATACACCCAGAGATATGGAGGTCAGAGAGGGCTGGAGATTTGCTGTTGTAGGAAAAGGAAATAGATCCAGATTTATAAGATAAGGCAATGGAACTGTCACAAATCTACTGCAGTGTTATTACTGGGCCACTGTCTTATAATCCATCCCTGATAATCAACTCTTCTCTACTCCTCTCTTCTTTTCTCGTCTCTTCTCTTTTTTTCTCTTCTCTTCTGTGGAGCCTTTCCACTAGATGTTTGAGTGTGTCTGTAGCTGCTTGGATTAGTGTTCACTCATCTACAAGAGCGTTAGTGAGATCAGACACTGATGTTGAGGAGATTTTTGATTAGACTCCAGTTCAGTTAACTCCAGAGGTGTTCAGTGGTGTTGAGTCAGAGTCAGGGTTTGATGGTCAGGGTTGCACAAGTTCTTCCAGTCCAGCATTCACCTCCACACCATGTCTTCATGGAGCTGTGCTTTGTGCACAGAGGTGTTGGAGATAAAAGGCCTGGACTGGGGCGATTCTAGCCCTTTTTTAGGGTGGCTTCAGGCCCCCTGTCTGTGATCTCAGCCACCCTAAAACTAAAAGTATAATTTTTATTATCATAAATAAACAATAAAAATTATGCTTAAAATGCAGGACATGTCGTCGATGGGAAAGAAAATTATTTATCAGTTTGATCCAAGAGCGATTTTTTTTCTTTGCTTTTACGCACGTGCGTTGAAGTCTTTCAAAAGTGCGTCATCAGCTGTCTGCCTTATTTGAACGGAGAAGCTCAGGCACGCGCAGCGTGCACGCGCAGTCAGAGCCATAGGCATTTATCTATAACGTTAATCGGCGGAAATACTATATAAAAATAATATTTATTGATTTGGACTTTGTCTTGTGAATATTTTTTTTTATAAATGACTGCATTCATTGGACGCACTGTTTTGTAGAGAATGCACATGAACTGATTTGATTCAAGACTGACATCATTACATCATGCATAAAATTTTGGTGTCCACTTTTGCCATTTTAAACAATACCATAACTTTTGGCTTACTATGTAGTCATATAATATATAATATAAAACTCTTCTTGTTCTAAATTCTCACTGAGGGCTAAACCCCCCCACTGTCAGAGCTGCTGTTATAGAAAACTGATCAACGCAATGCAATTAATAGCAATACAGAGTCTTTCCTTTTCACAGCATACTCTCATATCGACCAAACAACACAAGGCCATTTTTATGGGAATTAATCGCAGTACATAATTTACTGACGTCTTGCAGTTTTTACATTTTACCAGCAGAGGGCGGCAGTGTAGCGAATTATTCTGCCTTTGACTGAACAGGTTTATACCACTGTGTGTGTAAATAACACACTGACAAGTAGGTGGGTAAAAATTAACCCATGTTTTAAAGCTGTTAATATCACCTCCATAACTTTGTTCCATTCAGCTTTTACTACGTTTAAGTCGTTTAATTATAGATGATGAAAAATGTAAACTGTTCATTTTAGTGGAGTCACTGAACCTTGTCACCCTTCTGTAGGAGTTATGGAACATTCCACATGGTGCTTATCCGAATTTATCATGTGAAGAAGAAAATTACGTATTTCATTCTTTTTTTATTAATTAATTATCATTTATTTGTTTGTTTGTTTGTTTTCAGTGATAGTCACTGAGCAGGTCACTTTTAAAGTAAAACCCTGTTACCTGAATTACAGCCTGAGAGTAAATTATTAATTTAAACAATAATACATTTAATTAGATGTTAAACATGAGAGAGGGGGGGAGGGGGGAGAGAAAGAGAGAGAGAGAGAGAGAGAGAGAGGGAGAGAGGGGGGATAGATCCCGCCCTCTCTCTCTCTCTCTCTCTCTCTCATCTCTCTCTTTCCCTTTCTGTTCTCGCTCTCTACCTTTTCTGTCTTATCCGCTTCTTTCTTCTTTTTCGATCTTTTCGCTCGCCCCCACCCTCTCTCTCGCTTCCCATTTCTGTTCTCTCTCTTTTTTCTCTTTTCTCTCTGCCTCTCCCTCTCTCTCTCTCTCTCTCTCTCTATTCCTCTTTCTCTCTCTCTCTCTTTTTTCTTTTTTCTCTCTCCTTCTCTCTCTCTCTCTCTGTCTCTCTCTCTCTCTCTCTCTCTCTCTCTCTCTTTCCATCTTTACCTTTTTTGTGACTTTTAAAAACAATAAAATGAAATTAAATAAGATTTATTTGAAATGGATTATAATATTTACACAAACAGCACACAAAAATGGCACTGACATGGCTCTGTGTGTGTGTGTGTGTGATTATATACAGCAGTGTTTTTTGTATATCATCCACTGGTGCGCGCGCACACACACACACACACACACACACACACACACACACACACACAGAGCCATGTCAGTGCTGTAATTACAGTAATTATCTGTTAAGCTGTGCCCCAATATTGATCTCTTCTCACTAATAAACAGGTTTAGGGTGCCAATATTTTTTTCTTTTTTGCAGGAACAGCTCTATACTGTACATCGACAGTCAGTTCTGCTGTTCACACACCCAAATAATCTGATAAACTAATAATAATGTCTAAATTGCAGCATATGGTAAAATTTCCACTGCGGCGCATCAGCTACAACACACACCAGCACCTTGTTCTCTGGAGGGGTGCCATTACTTATGACCTTACAGCTAATATTATTGGGTTTCTTTACGAACTTGTTTCAGATCGCATTTATTAAAATCATGCTATTAAATTTGCGTTTACAATAAAAATAATATGCGATGTATATTTAAACATCTCACCAGCTTTTCTGTGTCAGATTGAAGCCAGTCTCAGGTTAGTACGTTTTTCTTATACATAAATTCACACAGACAAAAGAGAGAAGATGAAGATCTCCTCAGCTCACTGGATTAAATGTCTTGTAGAAACTCTCCTGTGGAGCCTTTATGAATAAATCTGCATCCGGTTTGTGTCCATTGGATGATTTTGTGTGAGGTTTACATTTGTTCGTTCGTTCTGATGTGTGCCCTGAGTTCATGGAACCACATCGGAAGTCGAACGAACGTAAACCTCACACATCATCATCATGGTCTCCTTCCACCAAGTCACAAACTGGAAGAGATACAGAACCAGATCCTACAGAACCAGATCCAGAGCCACTTTTTTTTTCCTCGACCATAAACGTCGTGAACTCTTCACTTCACCTCTAGGACCCTGACGTCTCTCTGATACCTCACAGTTCTGCTCCACTATGTACATCTTCACAACTTTAATATAAATGTATATAACTGTAAATTCATCACCTGCCCTAGTTTACCTCTGTATAACATCTGTACATACACTCTATTATTTTGGTTTTTGTTGTACATACAGTGTACATAATGGACATTTTCACAGACATATAATTATATATATTTTTTAGACATATTCATACTCACCTGTTCATTGTACCTGACGTACCTTGTTTATTAGTTGTACATATATTTACATATTTATGTTGCTATGTACCAGTACTGGGCAATGATAAAGTTCTATGTATCTCTTATACTACTAAGAGAAATGTGTAAAATCATAAATATCAGTAATAAATATCGACCACTATAATAAATTTCATAATAAATATCGACTACTATAATAAATATCAGTAATAAATATTTACTATAATAAATATCGACTACTATAATAAATATCGTAATAAATAATAAATATCGACTACTATAATAAATATCAGTAATAAATATTGACTACTATAATAAATATCATAATAAATAATAAATATCGACTACTATAATAAATATCGTAATAAATAATAAATATCGACTACTATAATAAATATCATAAATAAATATCGACTACTATAATAAATATCGTAATAAATAATAAATATCGACTACTATAATAAATATCAGTAATAAATATTTACTATAATAAATATCGACTACTATAATAAATATCGTAATAAATAATAAATATCGACTACTATAATAAATATCAGTAATAAATATCGACTACTATAATAAATATCGTAATAAATAATAAATATCGACTACTATAATAAATATCAGTAATAAATATTGACTACTATAATAAATATCATAATAAATAATAAATATCGACTACTATAATAAATATCGTAATAAATAATAAATATCGACTACTATAATAAATATCATAAATAAATATCGACTACTATAATAAATATCGTAATAAATAATAAATATCGACTACTATAATAAATATCAGTAATAAATATTTACTATAATAAATATCGACTACTATAATAAATATCGTAATAAATAATAAATATCGACTACTATAATAAATATCAGTAATAAATATCGACTACTATAATAAATATCGTAATAAATAATAAATATCGACTACTATAATAAATATCAGTAATAAATATCGACTACTATAATAAATATTGTAATAAATAATAAATATCGACTACTATAATAAATATCGTAATAAATATCGACTACTATAATAAATATCGTAATAAATAATAAATATCGACTACTATAATAAATATCATAAATAAATATCAACTACTATAATAAATATCGTAATAAATAATAAATATCGACTACTATAATAAATCAGTAATAAATATCGACTACTATAATAAATATCGTAATAAATATCGACTACTATAATAAATATCGTAATAAATAATAAATATCGACTACTATAATAAATATCATTAATAAATATCGACTACTATAATAAATATCGACTACTATAAATATCGTAATAAATAAATATCGACTACTATAATAAATATCATAATAAATAATAAATATCGACTACTATAATAAATATCAGTAATAAATATCAGTAATAAATATCGACTACTATAATAAATATCGTAATAAATAATAAATATCGACTACTATAATAAATATCATAAATATTGACTACTATAATAAATATCAATACAATAAATAACGTAATTAATAAATATCGACTACTATAATAAATATCATAAATATTGACTACTATAATAAATATCAATACAATAAATAACGTAATTAATAAATATCAACTACTATAATAAATAGTAATAAATATAGACTACTATAATAAATATAAGAAATAGTAGACTACTATAATAAATATTTTAATAAATATTAACTACTATAATAAACTATGAAATACTAAGTATAAGTAATCATGACAAAGAATAAACATTACCTAAATAGGACAAACATTAAAATAATAATAGAGTAATACAATTTTAAAATTAGAATACCACCAAAAATCAAATCAAGTTAACTTTACTGATTATTATTATTATTATTATTATTATTATTATTATTATTAACAACAGGAGCACTCCTAATCCTAATAGCATGAAAACAAAGATTTAAAAATAATAAAAATTGAACTAATGATAATATTAAAGTACTAATAAAAAGTTGATTACAAAATGAATAATAATGAATTTTATTCAGATAAAATGACTAAAGAATAAATAAATAAATAAATGAATAAATTAAGTAAATTTTACAAATAATAAGTAATGAGAATAAAATCGACGACAATGTTAGTTTAGATTTTTTATTTTTTATTTCTCTTGGTCATTTTCTCCAACCCAAAGACAAATATACACAGCATAAGTCTAAAATATCCCATGTAGTAGATTACAAGTTTTTTCATTCATCATCATGAAGTATTTTCAGTCCATCTCTCTCTCTCTCTCTCTGAGAAGACACGGGACACTGATTCAGTTCAGCATGTCAAACATATGGATGAGGGGAAACAGAGAGAAATAATAAAAAGGACAACACGTATGAAGTACACCCAGCCCTCATCATCCTCCTCCTCATCCTCCATACGCTCGGATGTGACTAGACAGCGAGCATAAAAAAAGAAGCTTCGCAGAGATCAAAGTTGTGTTGATTAGTTTGTTTATTGAATAGAACAGGGGATTCAGATGGAGGAGAGGAACATCCGAGTGTGTGATACATGGCGCTTTGACCGGGGTTAAAGGACACGCTTGGTGTTTTAATGTTAAACACACACACACACACACACACACACACACACAGAGGTGGGGAGACTCGCATCTTCTCTTGCATCGTCAGGAAGTTCTTTTGTTTTGTTTTTTGTTTTTTTTACAGAAAGAGTAAAAATGACAAATATTTACAATCAGGGTTTTCACATGCAGTCGAAAGGAAAAGCTGCAGCCAAGATAAAATAAACCAAAAGAACAGAACGGGGAGGTAAAGGTGCAGGAAGGCAAGTCACTCTAGCTTGGACACTCCTCTCTACACACACACACACACACACGTACGCGCACGCACACACACACACACACGTACGCACGCGTGCACACACACGCACGCGCGCACACACACACAGAGTGAATAGAACAAGCCTTAAAAAGCAGCCTAGGGCCTGGTTTTATTCGTCCTCCACTCTCCGTTCCCCTTTTTGATTTAAGATGAGTAACAGCTTCTATCAGTCCGCTCCTCAGAGACTTGTGACTCAGAGTATAAACAGAAATGAGTGCAATGTTAATAAATCCCCTCTGATGTTAAAAAAAAAAAGTGCATGTTTCACTGAGATTAAGTTATGAAAACAAAAATATAGATCTGGACGTATTTTAGTGAAAAAAGTGATAGTCAACAGTGACCTGAAGGACAGCTGTTAATAGAAAGCTAAGCATGAGGAGGGTTTGCGCGGCGATGCGGCGTGTATATATACGTCACCATCATCATCATCATCATCTTGCAAAACCTCATTTCAGTAGTGCATCAAACCGCCAACATTCTGACCGCCATCTATGTGATTAGCGAAACAAAATCAAAAGGAAAAAAAGAAAAAGAAATGCAGACTCTTGATTCTTTACACTTGTATACATGTACAGCCCCCTAACTCTTCGCCACAGGTCTTCAAACTGGAGTTTATTTCATTTTCTGTTTTTTTTTTCTTCCCGTCATCTTTTACAGTTATATACAATATACAGGCAGCAGATAATACATTTCTTCTAAATCTTCTGAATAAACAATCAAACAGGGAAGTAATTAAATTAGACTGATTACTGTGTAGGATTTTCGATTAGAAAAGGGTCGATATGTTTAAAAAGAAAAATAAACGGTGAAAAGGATAGATGCATCTTAAAAGCCCTCAATATGTACAGAAAAAGCCCCAAGACATCAAATAATCATCAGGTAACAATGCAAACTTACTACTATTTTTGTTTTCTCCAAACATAAAGACATAAGTTATAGCTCTGATTTGGTCACTGAACTAAAAGATGAATTTGAGTTTTGTGTAAAAACAAACAAACAAACAAAAAAAAAAGAATAATCTCGATCTGCTCGATCTATCCGTGTGTAAGAGGAGACAAGAGCTGTTAGCCGTGTGTTTTGTAAAGACACGAACGTTCTCCACTCCCTTAGACGTGCCTCATTATATCACCTGGATGCTTTTTCAAAAGGAAAGAGAAAGAAAAAGAAAAAAAAAAGCGCGATAAAGACGAGGTATTTAAGTTACTGCTTCCAATGTTTTTCTGAGAAAGAGGAAAATCACACAGACTTACGCACCTACGTCAGCGTCCTGGACATCCGCCAGGGAACGAAATAAACGTTCCTCCGATTTCAGAAAGCAGCCAATCGATCGGTTCGGCTTTAACCGTAATGGCAAAAAAGGCACAATGCTTTAAAGTCAGCCGACGGAGTTTCCTCCCCACTTCCAAAATCACCTCCGACAATAAACTAAACAAACAAAAAATTCAGTGCATGGAACTACATTCACGATGGACCTCATGTACAGTGTAAAACTTCGACTTGTCTCCGTACTGCACCGATGTTTGACTAATGGTGACTTCTGATCGGCGACGATGTCGGTCGATACATCTGTATGGTGACAAAACACTAAAAGAGACGAGGGAGATTCCGGGAAAAAAAAAAAGTGTCGTGTGAATGCTGTGAAAGAACTGCGTTTAGACAAACCTACGTTCACACTAACGGGAAAAAGGTCAGGCGTGTTCATCGTTTGTGTGTACGTGGCCGATAGCTATAGAAAACAACCTAAAGCTAGCAGTTTTTTTTTTTTTTTAAATTATGCTCAACTTTGTGCTAGCTACGCTGTCGGCTTTTATTAGCAAAGCTAGCTAGCCAAATTTGCTACGTACACTCAGAGGCTTTGACGATCTCTGCTACTTCCTTCCGAGCTTTATTTTTTCAGTCTGTATAGATATTTATACGTACGTGATGTATATGACAGGATATGATAAAACTGGATTTTTATCTCGTTATTTATAAACAGTAAAGTAGTAAACTGTAGAAATGTGGGACCTTTTCGCCTCACGTCACGTCCGCCTGAGGAACGATGCGAGCTATTCGTCTGAATTGGACGCATTTACAAACGATTCGTTCCTAATTTGCATAGACCTACGAAAAGTGGCTTGTTGACAAAATCGCAGCTCCGGGTCGTGCGCACGTACGTAGAAAACGTCACTTCGTCGCACGTTAGTGTGAACGCAGGGCAAGTGCTGCCATCCTCCCTGATATTGCCGTCTCTGACTCAAACCTACGATCTCGTTATTTAAATATTGTACGGTTCACACACAGGTGTTCGCCGAGGTGTGTAATGAAGACTGGGGTGAAGTGAACGGAAAACCTTTGCGAAGCGTGCGCCATTATTCGGTTTTCGGATCTTGTGTGTGATCGACGAACAGTAAAGCTGACGACTTTGTTGTTTTGTTTTTTTTAATGCCCGTTATATAAACCAACTCCGAAACATGAATCAAAAAAAAAAAAAAAGTGCTTAAAGCTTTTTGTTAACTTTTTTGTTTGTTAATCTTTCATTAAAAAAAAAAGAAAGCCTAAGATTAAAAACATGAAGAAAAAAAAAAAAAAAAATCAAACGCTCGTTCCAAAAAACTCCTCTGCAGAGTGACCATAGAGTGGTATATTCCATGTAGACAGGACAAGGGTCAGGGCAAGCTGTGTGTGTGCGTGTGTGTGTGTGTGTGTACGTACTAAACCGCATACTTCTGTGCGAGCAGGTAAGAGAAGTGATGTGCTCATTCTGAAGCAGAAAAATAAAAAGACCAAAAAAAAATAATAAAAGGGAACAGGTTCATCATTGTCATCATAATTATAGTTTTCACGCCATCATGTGTGTATACGTGTGTGTGTGTGTGTGTGTGTTGGGAAGATTTCTCCATTTCCCATGCAACCCCAGGGCAGCGATGTGCAGTTACGTCACAGGGGGTGGGTAGGAGATGAGGAAGGGCACTCCATAGCTCACAGTTCCCTTGATTGGTTCGTGTGTGTGTGTGTGTGTGGCGGGTGTTACAGATCGAATGAAGCCCGATCACTGCCAGGACTGAGGGGGAAAGTTGTTGACCTCGGCCATGTCTTGAACAGGAGAACCTTTGCAGTTGTACGTCAGCTTGATACGCATTCGCAGCTGTTGCTGTAATCGTAAAAGCAGTCAGGAGTCAGAGGTGTTCTTAGAAACGATCGGACCTTTAGAGAGGCACGTTTCAGACGGATAAAAAAAAATGAGAGTGAAAAACTCGAATCGGGCACTAGGTCATTTTAGCAGACCTTAATAAACACGTTCTCTGAACGAGTCACCTACAATAGAATCGTTCTAAGATACAGTACTATCCGCACTATAAGGCGCACCTAAGAGCCTTAAATTTTCTCAAAAATCGGCCATGTGCCTTATAACCCGGTGCGCCTTGTGTGTGCACAGATTTCCAAAAATCTGTAAAAATGTTGCTGTGCGACTTTAGTAAGCGCTCCGCTTGATTGACTGTCAGACAGTTTCCCGCTGACACAGGGACGTTATACATACACTACGTACGCTGGCAGCGATAAACCAATCAGAGGACATTACGTAATACATACAGTACGTACGCTTACCTTCGCCACGCCTCCGGTAGGTACAGTATAACTACCGGTATGTTGCAAAACAACATTTGTTTCTTCCTAACCATTATGTGCTCCACCCTCCAGTCCAGTAGGTGGCGGTAAATGCACCTTAAGTTTGTTTGCCATACGGCAATAAAAATCAGATGCTTATGAGGCACAATACAAACTACAGGCTATCAGTTACGTGGTTGTAAATGGGAATGAAGCAGCTTAAAGAATTCAACATCGATGTATCTATGGGTCGGAAGTGGAGGAAGCAAGAAAATGTACTGCGCCAAGTTAAGAAGACACAGTAGATGAGGACTTTGATGGATTTGTGTGAGAAGATAGATTAAAAAAATAATGTGTGTGTTGTTAAATAGTAGAATAAAGTTCAACTAAACTCGCTGTTTTGCTTCCGTTACCTTTTTTTTGTAGACCGTATGTTTTAGCATGCGCCTTATAATACGGTGCGCCTTATGTATGGGTTAAGTACAGAAATAGACCCGTAATTGAGACTGCGCCTTATAAGCCGGTGCGCCTTATGGTGCGGAAAATACTGTATATACATACAAATCTAACTTAGATTAAAAATGATTGTCGGGATAGTTAGCCAGCAAAGTGCCTTCATACAGACGAGAGAAGAGAAATGACCGTGAATACGGTGATCGGTATCCTGTGGTAAAGTTAGACTAAAGACAGCTGTATGGATAAACAGTCCGAGTGAATAATAAGTTAGACAGTAAATAGAATAAAATCTATAAACAGTGTTCTTACCTTCTGTGGGTTAAGAACCCTGATGACTTGTGTGACGCTTCCCTGGTTGAGTGCAGGGATTACATTACTGCTGGGGGAGAGGAGCTGCAGCTGGAACGTCTACGGTACAAAAAAAAAAGCAGAATGTGTTTAAGAAACAGGAAGCTGATATTAATGATAAAAAAAAGTTTGTGTTGTGTGTGTGTGTGAGAGAGAGAGAGAGAGAGAGAGAGAGCGAGAGAGGGAGAGAGAGATGGGGGTGGGGGGAAGACAGAGAGAGAGGGAGCGAGAGAAAGATGGGGGTGGGGGGAGAAAGAGAGAGAGAGAGAGAGAGAGAGAGAGAGAGAGAGAGAGAGAGAAAGACAGAGACAAAGAGAGAGAGAAAGAAGGAGAGGGAGAGACAGAGAGAGCAAGAGAGAGAGAAAGAGAGAGACAGAGAGAGAGGAAGAAGGAGAGAGAAAGAGAGAGAGACAGAGAGCGAAAGAGAGAGAGAGACAGAGAGAGAGAGAGAGAGAGAGAGCGTGTTTAGGAGATGGACCTTTGGTACTGCAGCCTGGAACACAAAGTCGGCCATCTCTGCCTCTGTGGAGTTGGAGGCGTGGATGGTGATGACTGAAATGTTAGGGTTCAAGTTGGACCTCTCGAAGGTAAACTCGATTTTCAAGCCGTTCTTGTTGTACGCGATCATCGGGGGAATTGCTGCAAAACAAAAACACCTTCAATTACTCCGGTTCAAAAGCATTGGCGCAGGATGGTGCGACTCTGCCGACGAGCTCACCTGCTGCGGTGTCGTTGAAGAGCGGCTGTGTGGAGAGACCGTCCAGAAGGAACGGCGGCTGGGATACGGGCATAGAAGGAGCAGGGGCAGGGGTAGGACCACCTACGGAGGGAGGGGGGATTATTATTATACCGTACTGACCGCACAAAATGAGGTCAAAATCTAAAAAAAAAAAAATAAAAAAAATGCGATGACCAACCAGAGAGAGTGAGATCCCCAAGTAGGTCAAGCAGCTCTCCGCCGGCCGATGCCGGTTTAGTGGGCAGAGCTGTTTGGATCACCGGGACGTCATTACCTCCGAGAAGGTCTAACAAATCATTTGCCTGCAAAACACCACAGGAACAAAGCAAAAAAATAAGTAATTCAATATTGTATATATAATAATTGTAAATTATAATTGTAAATAATTCAGCGCTTGTAACATTAAAGGTGCGGTCTCTGAGCTTTGAAAGCCAATGTTGACATATAAAATCACCAAAACAAACACGCCCCTAACCCAAATGGGTCCCACCCCTGTAGATAGCTCCGCCCACACATACATACGTAACCCAGGCGACTAATGGAAAGCAATGTGTCTTTATGTATTAGTAAACCTTCATCAGATATTAAGCAGTTCCTGAATCCCAGGACAATAAGTATATACATTTGTCCTGAATGTACAGAGAGAGTCTCGACAGAGAAATCTGATCCGTGCCTGTAGCCTTCTCACCTGATTTGTCTGAACGATGCTTGGGGGGTGTTTTGTATCCAGCACAGAAGGTTCCGTCTCTCCGTTGGTCTGGACGATCTCTGTCGGGCCGTTAGTGGCCGTTTTCTCCATGATGGGCATTCGCTCTAATAAGGCCGGCCTTAAAGGGTGGAAGAGTAAGAGTGAGAGAGACGCTGATGTGGAGAAAGATCGATTACTAATTCTCTCTTATCAACTGTGATCATTTTCCCTCCTCCACGTTCATGTAGCCTGCGAAAGTGAGTATCGCCCGGCTCTTACCTCATGTGATCGTATTTCTTGAAAAGTGCGTTGTACTCCACAGCTCTCTGCTGTAACTCCACGTCGATGCTGCTGCCGTATATGGACACCACTTTCTTTATTCGACTGGAAGGGGGGGGGGGGGGGGGGGCCCACACGAACGGGTACGAGAACCGTTACACAAACGGGTGATGTATTAACGCAACCCTGTATAACTGTATAAAGGTTTGCTTACTTCACACCACTGAAACGAGTGGACAGCTTCATGATGGCAGTCAGGGAGTAACCTCGGGTCACGGGGGTGGACAAGTTGGAGACGAGAAGACCTTCCAAAACGTCCAAGACCTCATCTTCTGTAACCTTCGAGCAGAAGAACAGAGCTGACATTTTAACGCGAGAGAAAAAAGCCTGAGGGATGAAATTTCATCAATCGGAGGCAAAAATCCACATGCAAATATTTTTCCAAAGACGTTTACTTACAACGAATCTCATCACAAGAGCTTAGCAACTAAAAACCACAGGGATGTAAAAAACATTTAATAGCTCGCGTATTATTATTCAAACCCTCGCTGTGTCCCTCACGTGCGCAACGTTCGCTAGCAAGAACGTCAGAGCCGACGCATCCCTGTCCGTCAGATTTCCAGATGTAAAAAGTTTAAGTTAATTTATACACAGCGATGTTAAGCACGCCGATAAGCCTGGTCTTGTAAAACTTTCTGCATGAACTGTGTCACAAATCAAAATCTGTGAGCTTACTATTTATAATCAATATTAAAATTGGTTCCAAAATACTACAAAGAGATTGTGCTGAACTTAACCTACATGTACACCGTCATTACTACATTAGGCTACATTACACTTTCAGGATAGAGAAGAATGTAACAGCACATATGAATTTAATCGCGGCTTCACCGACCATGACTCCCATTAATGGCACCCGGAATCAGTCTTGTATTTAAAAAAATAAATAAATAATAATAATAATAATAATAAATGAACGAAAAACTAATAAACTTATGCGAGTTTGCATTTCAAACGATTCCCGAAGCTCCTGACTTCCAGAAGTGCGTTTTCCCAAATGGGTTTTTATAACAACTTTAACAATATCTTCATTTATATAAAATTTAAAAAAAATTGTTTATTCCTTTAAACCTTTTCCCGAAATTGGTTTGAATCCCTCCTAGTTCAAGAAGACACTAATTCTGTTCAAACCCGGAGAACGTCGTCGTCTGCAAACGCGGCTCGTAAGCGAATCTGACAGGCAGAGTCCAAAAGATGGAGTGGTGTAATATTTACTTGGATGGGCTCCTCCTCCTCGCACTGGCCTGACACCAGCAGGTCTCCGTACTCTCCTATGCACCAGGACGCCACCTGCACCAGAGGTTGCTGCAAAAGAAGGTAAATATTCATTCGACATGTAGAAACGTGGAGGTTCGGTAGACGACGGGATCTTAAAATCGACGCGTACGTTAAAAAAGAAAAGAAAAAAGAAAAAAAAAGGCTTCACCTGTGAGATGTCATCCAGCAGGGCTTTGTAGAGTCTCTGTACCGTGTAAGCATGCATCTCCACACTGTTGGTGATGAGCTGAATGAGGTTCGGGACGGAGTCGTCTCGGACGTAACTCCCCGCCTGTAACGACCAAGCCGCATCCTTACAAACCGCAGTAACACAAATAACTCTAACGCTTTCGAAAACAGGATTAGAGCTGCTGTCAGAGTTAACGAACTCATCAGTTCTAGCTGTCAGTCGATGGATCACTCTGAAGCCTCATCACTCAACAGCTCGTACGAATCGCTGCACGAATTGCTAATATTAATGCAGTAACAGAGGAGCAAAATTCCTTACTTACTAACATTTAGGAATGAAAGGGTTTGAATTTTAAACCCCAATTTTAATTAGACTTTATTGTAGTGTTCATGCTAACGATGAACAAGTCGCTTTTGTCGCGTAGCGTGTGTATGGGATTACCAAATCAAGCTACTAGCTACATACACTTACAAAAAAAAAAGCAAGAATAGATTATTCCACTTAATTAAAAGTGTTCTGTTTCTCTGCAATGGTCTCCTTAAGTCGTATTTATCAGGATAAATCTGCTTCATCTGCCCACCTATTACACCAGACAAGAACCAAAGAGAAAGTGAATTACCGTCGTTAACACCCTCATTATGGTGTCTATGTGCCATCTTTTGGAGGGGGCATATCTGGAGGAGATAAAATGTATATATATATAATAATGGTTAAATATGTGTAAATATTAATATAGTTTTGGACAAAGGAAAAAAACAACAAACAAAAAAAAACAAACAAAAAAAACAAAGCTGAGGTAGTTTTCAGTTCCTTTAACATCGGAGGTCATGCTGTCAGAAATGAATGTGTCAACAGAGTCTCACTCTGACGATGGATCACTCATTTTATCATCACACAGCACCTCTGATTTAAGGTTTAGCAAGGTTTTTTTTTTTTTGGAGAGAATCTGAAAGCAAACTTGGAGATGATTCCAAAAGTTTTGGCACCCCAGAGAATAAGGGGGGCGCAAAGAAATCAACTGTTACCTAGGGGTGCCAATAATTTTGGACTCCACTGTGGCTTTCCTGTGAATGTACGAAATCAGCATTTTCAACACAGGAAAATCTTCAAAGGGACAACAAACCCCAGCCTTACTTCTCAGCAGCCAGGAAGACCCCTGACGCGCAGTCGGCTTTGAAATCCGGGTCGCACGAATCCAAGAAATACAGCAGCTCCTTCATCATCCCTCGGATGTTATTCCCATTCACCAGGGCGAAACTCAGCTCCATGGCACGTCTGTGGAGGAGGACCGAACATCCGGAGGTCAATCGGAGCCGGAGCTACTCCCAGTAGTAATGAGACTGCAAGTAAGCGCGTACCTTTTGATGGAGACGTCCAGGTCTTTCAGACAGTCCACGATGGTACTCCGATGCCTTTGAACTGCGTTGTGATCCGTCTGCACGGTTTTCAGTAGGGATGTCAGTGCCACATATCTGAAGTGTGGAGGGAAAAAAATAACGTCCGAACATATCGCACAAAAAGCAAAGAAATTCTTTGTGATTTGAAAGTGATAAGGGTTGCCATGTCTGTTTAAAACCCACAGACCTTGATTTTTTTTCTTGTTATTTAAATTATATATATATATTTTTAATTTGCAGTAATCTGCAAAACCTTCTAAATTATACAACAGTTAAAAACACACTATACAATATCAATATACACTGATAATCGGTGTAAAAGACTATTTGTAAACTAGCCAAGAAAAAAAAAACTCTACACATGCATCTGCTATGGTCCAGTTGAATTTGGTGCACAAATAGCCAACTTGGCAACCCTACCTGCAGCTATTACTGGCTGTAGAAATCTTAAAAAAAAATCAATTTTAAACAAAAAGTCATTTAAAAATGAGAAAATAGCAGTCCATAATTATTCTTTTCATCATAAAGGTGAGCAGTAACTACCTGATGTTTTTGTCATTGTTGAGAAGAAAACGTCCCAGGATATTTATTGCTAATACCTGCATTAGAAATAAATAAATAAATAAATAAATAAATAAATAAATAAATAAATGGAATAGGCATCACACTCAAATCAATCAAAAAAAATGATGAAAGATTTGTTCACTTTTAACTCACCCTTAATCCGCTCTCTGACTTGATGTCCATGATAGTCAGAACAGTTTCATACAAGATTGCGTTGCCTACGTTTTTACTCGTCTCTGTGTTTGTTGCAACCTACAGGGGGAAAAAAATAAATAACAAATAAATAACCCATAAATAACATGGACAAATAACT
Source organism: Tachysurus fulvidraco (assembly GCF_022655615.1). Lineage (NCBI taxonomy): Eukaryota > Metazoa > Chordata > Actinopteri > Siluriformes > Bagridae > Tachysurus > Tachysurus fulvidraco. The sequence goes on along the minus strand of NC_062519.1, from coordinate 41,507,059 downwards.
TGAAACTTTAGACAATTAGATGTAGGGAAGTGATGTACCTGTGCTAGGATATCATTCATAGCTTCGCTAGAGTCGTCGTCACCCTTTCCCAGAATTCTCAGTAGCCTCAGTATCCGGACCTGAAACGAACATGTTGCGGTTTGGTGCGTTTAAAAACAAGAGAATTGTTATTAAATTATACAATTATACTGTAATTATTATAAAATTAAGAATAATAATATAATTATGCTACACAAATGGCTACTTAAAGGTGGGGTCTCCGTTGTTTGAAAGCCAATGTTGACATATAAAATCACCAATACAAACACACCCCTAACCCAAACGGGTCCCACCCCTGTACCGATAGCTCCGCCCACACATACATACGTAACCCGGGCGACTAACAGAAAGAAACGTGTCTATCATAGCTGAAGGGAAGAACAATACGATTGTAGATAAACAAACAAGCAAAAATGCCACACAAGCATAATGATGTAAAGGACAAAGGCATATATTAGTTCTGTGTAACAAAGCAAAACCAACGTTACTCACCTATCGAGAAGGAAAAAAGCGCCTCGGCGTCTTAAGTAAAGTCGGCCACATATTCACAGGTCGGAGTTTCCCCCGAGTAAATAACTCCTGAGCTAAACGCTGTTACTACACAAATAACACCTCTTTTCTATCGTAGTAATGTAGAGAGGCAGCTACAACCCAATTTTCGACTGAGAGACAGATTCCAAGGAACCGTCTATAAAGTGAAAAACCCAGAAGAGCGAATACTAAAACTTCACTGTAATACACTGTACTGTCACCAAACTCGCCACACAAATCACAGATGTCTTGATAATTATACTACAACACTTATTTGGGAGAAATGTTTTTTTAATATATACGGCTAACTTTATGTAATATTTAATACGTAGCCAACTTTACTTAAGTCCCTCGGCGACCCATCGCAGGCCTTCCCGCTCCTTCAGTTCTCTCCAGTGCTGGAAAGCTGATCCTATATTAACACGTCCTACTTCTTGCCTTATCGTAAGCCTTTCTTCACTTTCTTTCTTTGTTTTTACCCTCCATGTCAATGTTAAAACTGCTTTCTGCTAATGTCACACATGCGCACTGAACACTCTCTCCGCCCATATCGACAAGACACGCCCCTTTCTGCTCATTGGCTACACGTTAGTTTTGTTTTTGTTTAGTTTGTCGTCCCGACGCTGTTTTCTGAAGCATTTCTCAAACAACGGAGACCCCACCTTTAAAGTAGGATGGAGTTTATTACAATATTGATATAAACGGGTGGTGCTTACCTGCAGGAAGGGGTCGCTGATGCCGGACACGTCGTGCTCTGGAGAATATCCAGACATGATCAGGTTCTTCAGGATTCGCACCAGTTGGGGAACCAGCTTTTAAAAAAAAAAAAAAAAAAAGAGGGGGGAAAAAACATCCGATGGGAAAACAGGATGCTGACAAAATACATCAACACACACATAAAGTCTGATTTGTAAATAAAATCATAAATAAATGACAATAAAGAGGGGGAAGCAACCATCAACACGATGAGGGTGAAAATCATCTGGGAACAATTTTCTCAGCACATTCGGTTAGAAGCGAGTCGAATGGATGCGTCAGTCATGATTATCTAACTATGGAACTCACCTGTTCTGGATGGATTGTGTAATTAAAGGTGTGGATTTCTATTTAATTTCCTGTGTTAGTTTTGAGTAAAAAAAAAGATTCCGTTTTGTGCTCTGGAGGTCGCCACGACAGATACGGAATGGATGGCCGTTATTCGTTAGTCTATACGGTGGAACACTGGACCACAAATTACACACGGGTCTGTGATGACATTCAAACCAAAAATCATAAAGAACATGGAGAACGTATCAAAACCATACAATCAACTCAAAATAAATAAATAATACACTATGTCTACAGATAGCACAGTGAAGTGAGATTCTTTAAGAGCATGCACCAGCTATGAAACCAGAATGTCCTCTTACCTTCTCATTCTAACACAATGCAGGAATTGTAACGAAGACAAATGACAGAAAAATATGAAGTAGATGTTAGGGCGGGGAAACTGGAGAGAAGAGAGCTTTAACTTTCAGAGAAGAGTTTTAAAGAAAATAAAATGTTACGGTCATGAGGAATGAGAGGTGGGGCGTGCCGTAGAGGCAGAGGAGCGGTAGGTACAGCGAGAGAGAGAGAGTGAAGGGGGGATGGGGGATAGATGGGGAGAGAGAGGGGCAGTGAAAGGGAGGACGAGAGAGAGAGAGAGAGGGGTGGGGACATGGGGATAGAGGGGGAGAGAGAGAGGCAGACAAAAGGGAGAGACAGGGAGAGGGAGAGAGAGAGAAGTGGGGAGATGGGGGATAGAGGGGGAGAAAGAGGCAGAGAAAAGGGAGAGACAGGGAGGGAGGGAGAGAGAGAAAGAGAGAAATGGAGAGACAGGGAAAGAGAGAGACGAGGAGAGAGAGACGAAGAGAGAGAAAGAGAGAAATGGAGAGACAGGGAAAGAGAGAGACAAAGAGAGAGAGAGAGAGGGAGAGAGAGAGAAAGACGGGGATCGAGGGAGAGAGAAAGGGAGAGACGGAGAGAGAGAGAGAGAGAGGGAGAGAGAGAGAGACAGAGAGAGAGACAGGGAGAGAGAGAGAAAAAGGGAGAGAGAGAGAGAGAAAGATGGGGAGAGAGAGAGAGAGAAAGAGAGCTCCAAAGAAAGCAGTCCTCTGAAAAATTACTAACGCGGAGCAAGCATCGAAAATTTAAGAGCGTCTACGAGCCACTTGTGACAGGAGAACAAAAAAACATTGTGTTTGTTTCTTTCAGTTTATACAAATAAATAATGCAAAAAAAAAAGCGATTAGGATGGAGACGTACCTTTCTGAAGTGAGTGAGCATGTCGGGACTTCGTTCACACATTTCGGTGAGTAAAACGACAGACGTGTGGAGAACTCCTGACAAACGAGCAAAACAAATTCGTTACAAAGAAACAAAAAATCAAACCTTAATTCTATGGACCAAAAAAAAGTTTGTTTGTTTGTTTATTTATTTATGCATGCACATTTTGTAATATGCAGAACGTCAACTTTCAGGAGAAAAAAATAAATAAATATAAATATAAATAAATACAATGCAGTGCACCCACAAATGTTTCATCCCTACACCTTTTACCATCACTACAACGTGACATGTAGAGATGACGCTGTTAGTCATGAAGTCATCTGACACACCTACACAGTTAAGTGTTGCCTGAGGCTTTGAGCGGTACGATAACAGTTTTTTCCTAGTATAAATAACCTGAGAAATATGTAGAACATTACTTTAATAAACCTGAGTATGTTGAGTATGAGAAAAAACTGACTAGGTAAAGAAAAGTACCTGATGTTATCAGTCAAGCTGTTCTAATAACCCTGAAGCATGAGCGCTCGTTAAAATAAACATGAAGGCATGCTGCAAACCGTCTCTCACCGTGATTCTTCTCGCTCAGCAGGTTTTTTGTCGCCGGCAGAAACATCTCCATCAACTCTGGAACTTTCCGAATGACGTGAACCGCGCACAGCGCCGCCTGCGAAGACAAAACGTCTGGTTAACCTTAGAGTTCTTAAACGAGAATCCCGACCGTGTCGGACGACGTGACGCGGTTAAAAATTTACCTTTTTCCTCAAGTAGGAATTTGAGGTTTTGAGAAGTTTCTCCACCTCCCCGGCCAAGTCACGGCACATTTCTGACGAACCCATGCAGCCGAGGGTGCACAAGGCCAGTCCCTGGACGTACTGCGTGCTGTGATTTAGATCGCTGCGATGGATAAACAGACGCAGGGGTTTAGAGATGCCGGGAAGAAACGCCGCGGTCACAAAAAAAATGCGCTTTGTGTTTCACTTCCTGTCTATTGCTTACTTCTTAATGCAGTTTGTCATGAGTAAATGGACGTCCTGCCTCTCGTCCAAAAGCAACATGGCCCCCAGGTACCCTATTCTCTTGTCGGTAAACTTCTGTGACGCAATCAGCTTCAGACATTCCAGCTACAAAACAAACACGTTTCTAACATTCGAGCATCCTGACGTTACGTCGAACGTAGCGACGTAAAAATCAGGTAACTTGCTTTATTTATTTATTTGGTCCTTATTTACCTGCCCGAAATGTGCCGGATAACCCAACATGTGCATGTACAGCAGCTTTGCCACGTTCCTACAGCGGTAAGTGTTGTCTTCTTCTCTGAAGGACGAGCGGATGGTCGCGCATTCTTTCTGGATCATCTCTCGCTCCTCGGCCTGGGTCCGAGCCGTCCGGATGGTCCGGATCAGCTCCCGCAGTCTGATCGGAGCTGGCATCCTCTATGATTAGAGTAGAAACAATGGAAACAATATAAACAGAACAATCACCAACGCTTCGATCCTGACGGCAGGAATTAAATTTCGGTGTAAACCAGTCTCTTGGATTTTTCTTAAAAGATTCACTGTTTTTTTGTTTTTGTTATTGAGGGATTGTAAGATCGATCAGCATATTGACAAGAATCGAGGTTATTGTTCATCTCCGATATTATCGGGAATCATGGCTAGGAAACGCAGGACGTTCGGAGCAGATCTTTCTCTGACTCGTCTCGGCGTCGCCGAACAGATAAAGCCTTGAGCGTCTTCTCTCTCTACACACGAGCAAGAGCGTTAACGACACGCCGAGTTCGTCGGGCCGAGTTCACCGAACAAGAAGCTCATTAAAGTCTCCTCTGATGTTCGACACAGTTTCATTCTATAAGGAGCTTTCGTTATATAGCTAAATAAATGGTTATTTACTTACAAGTCATTTTCTATAACTGATCAAATGCTAACGCTGGAGGTGGATGACTTCTGGATTGTTTTTTTCTCTCTTAAATGATTCGTGTTCACTCGCGTTACGGACATGTTTGTTTCCCGTCATTGGTGCCACAGGGACGACATGGCGATAGAGGAAGCCGTATTTAGGAAGTTAGAGTAACACTCTTACCGATCGTGTTGAAAAACTGCTAAATTATAGCACGTGTACTTCTTCACAGACAATCGTTTGCCTCAATGTTGTAGTCTGAACGGTTTTGTTTTCCTTTTTAAATAATGGCACGAAAGCTTAATGTGAGCAAGTATTTGTAATTAATATCTAAATCTATAAAAGATATCCCACGATTCTCCTTTCACGCCAACGTAGGGAAACAGAATAAACACCGTGGAGTCTTACAGTTACAGTGAACGATACATGAGCTTCGGCACCTGTTCCAGCTCCTTCTTCGTGATGTTTAAGCGGATGGAGACGGAGCGTTATAAACTGTATACAGGAAGCTGAGGTGGTGTTGAGCAACAGATGAGTGTGATTAGTAAATGACAGAGAGAGTGTGTTTCAATCTAGATGCGTGAAGAAACGGATTATTAAGATCACGGTATATCTGTGACGATATAAAATATTTCACATGGTAGGGCTAGGCGATAAAACGATAACGATATGTATCGCGATGATCGATATCAATAAAAAATGTGTTCGATAAAACGTTCAATATTTTTTATTCTTCGTCGGAAGAAAACAGAGGTTGCGAAGCATGTTTGGTTGCATTAACAAAGGCACTCACTCTCTGGTAACTTAGCAACGTAGGTGACACGCTAACAGCCAATCATGTAACAGTATCATGTTTGGTTGCGCCGTATCGTCGTGTCGTGCTGGCCTGCTACCGGTAACCGGTGACTGATAAGCAGGAAATTAGCCGCAGCGAGTGAGGAAATTGTAAATAAAAGAGAAAATGTCACACCTTAAATGTTAAGAGATAATTGTTAAGTGTTCATTGTGACTTTAGACTTATGTTTACATTATAATTATTGAAGGTTTCCTGGTTGGTGACATTTCTGTCTTAATAACTGAGGGGATTCTGATCAGAGGAAGGTTAAGTTTAAAATAAAAAATGTTTAAATATAATATATTTTTCTCCTGGTCCTTATTTTAAATGGGTCATAAAAAATATCAATAATTATCGATATCGACCGATACGACACACTGATATCGTGATACGGTTTTCAGCCATATCGCCCAGCCCTAACACATAAAGGACAATGTGTCAGAAGATTCTTTTATTTATTTGATGAACACACGACGGTGTTGATGGACTGCGAATCTGCATGTGAAATTCCATTCCTTCTGAACAAGCCTTCAGATGAAAGCGCTAAGGTTTCAGTGTACTGTTCAGTGTCTGATTAATAATTAAAGGAGCACGAGCGCAGCGCTAAGATTACATTCTACGCTCGGCTGTTAGGCCGGGTAACATCGGCGACCTGCTTCCACACGATATGAACCTCCGGCACACACAACGAGAGCCTGAGAATAAACTTCTCAGAGCTTCAGCTCAAAGTCTAAAGATAGATAAACGAGGGATGCTGGAGCGGATGCTAAACAAGCTCAGAGAAAACACGCAGAGAATCGGTGTATTCCAGTTTGTGTTAAATAACCTGCTTCGGCAAACAAGGAGGAACGCGTTAGACACGCTGCTGACTCAGAGGAAATGACTTGCGCTAGTTTTCTGCAAACGTGACACGTGTCGAGTTTTTGGGCTCTGAACTTCTCGGTTCTGCGAATCGCACCAGAAAACTCCAGAGTCATGTCGATCACGAGATCTGGGACAGACAGAAAACGTGTTCACGACAAAAGTAAAAACTAAAGAAAGTTGTTTTCATAAGACTTTTTTTAAATAGATGGTACATGCGGCTGCTGAACCCTGTACATGATGTTCATACAGCTCGGTACCTTTCTTTACAAAAACAGTAAGAGATTCTAAACCCATTGATTGACAGAGCTGTTGTCAGTACAGCAAAATGTTAAAAAAAAAAGTGCACCTGTGATGATATTTTTGTCCTAATCAGCCTCTCTCTCACTCCCTCTCTCTGCCTGTCTCTCCCTCCCTCTCTGTCTGTGTCTCCCCCTCCCTCCCTGTCTGTGTCTCCCTCTCCCTCCATCTCTATCTGTCTCTCCCTCCCTCTCTGTCTCTCTCCCTCCCTCTCTGTCTGTCTCTCCCTCTCCCTCCATCTGTCTGTCTCTCCCTCCCTCTCTGTCTGTCTCTCCCTCTCCCTCCCTCCCTCCCTTCCTCTCTGTCTCTCCCTCTCCCTCCCTCTCTGTCGGTCTGTCTCTCCCTCTCCCTCCCTCTCTGTCGGTCTGTCTCTCCCTCCCTCCTCCCTCTCTGTCGGTCTGTCTCTCCCTCCCTCCCTCCCTCTCTGTCGGTCTGTCTCTCCCTCCCTCCCCCCCTCTCTGTCGGTCTGTCTCTCCCTCCCTCCCTCCCTCCCTCTCTGTCGGTCTGTCTCTCCCTCCGTCCCTCCCTCCCTCCCTCCCTCCCTCTCTCCCTCCCTCACGCTCGGTGTGTGTCTGCCTCCCCCCCTCCCTCCCTCTCTGTCGGTCTGTCTCTCCCTCCCTCCCTCCCTCCCTCCCTCCCTCCCTCTCTGTCGGTCTGTCTCTCCCTCCCTCCCTCCCTCCCTCTCTGTCGGTCTGTCTCTCCCTCCCTCCCTCTCTCCCTCCCTGTCGGTCTGTCTCTCCCTCCCTGTCGGTCTGTCTCTCCCTCCCTGTCGGTCTGTCTCTCCCTCCCTGTCGGTCTGTCTCTCCCTCCCTGTCGGTCTGTCTCTCCCTCCCTGTCGGTCTGTCTCTCCCTCCCTGTCGGTCTGTCTCTCCCTCCCTGTCGGTCTGTCTCTCCCTCCCTGTCGGTCTGTCTCTCCCTCCCTCCCTCCCTGTCGGTCTGTCTCTCCCTCCCTCCCTCCCTGTCGGTCTGTCTCTCCCTCCCTCCCTGTCTATCTGCCTCTCCCTCCCTGTCTATCTGCCTCTCCCTCCCTCCCTGTCTATCTGCCTCTCCCTCCCTCTGTCTGCCTCTCTCACCCTCTCTGCCTCTACCTCCCCTCAGTGTTATCCTTCACTAAGATGCTTTGCTGATGTGATATGTGTCTCTTCTGAATTACAAAAAAAAAAAAAAAAAAAAAAAAAAAAAAGAAGGGACTCTAATGAAGCTTTAGAGCTGTAAATGAAAAGCTAGCTAGCTGAATTAAACAAGTTTAAACTTGAGGGCTATCGAGTTACTTTTTTATTTTGATTCCAAAGATTTTAGCATTTAAAATCATTAGGTTTGAATCACTGACCTTTAACAGAACATGAGATTTAACCCGACAATCTTACGAGCACCGAGTCCATAGTTTATTACGCCAAAAACCCCTGGCGAGAAAACGTGCATTAATTGATCCGGTGACAGGGTTTTTATCCCTCCAGCCTATGTCCACAGCAGCATTTTAAGGCTTGCTGTCGCAGATAAACGCTGCTCTTTCTGCGAGCACACAGCACCTAATTAAACTGCTACAGCCAGAGAGGGAAACGACTGTGATTACTTGCTGAATAGAGTCATTTTCAGCATTGTTTTTCCTCTTAGCAAAAAACAGCCGAAAAGAGCTTCGCTAAACGGACACCGCGAAGGAAAACTCGCTTTGATGTAAAATCAGCAGCTTTCTCCTACTTCACACGTCACCCGGAGCACCGAGACGCTTTGGAGACAAAACGAGACACAGAAGAGCAACCAATTCTCTTAGATGGTCGAGAGTGACGCTTCGTTCTCAGCTGTCTCGATCCACAAGTGATGTTCGTTAAAGTCCTGTGACAAGGACAGACAGCCTGTTAATGCTCAGGTGCGGCTTTTCGGATCAAGAAGGAATCTCAGTGGTCCAGATACGATAACACCAACACCCCCATTTTTATTTTCTTAATCTAGACTTCAGCTCTGCTCCATAATACAAGCTCCTAGCACCGGGTTCCTCTGAGAACCATGAATCCAGCCATGAGAGAGAGACAGAGAGAGAGACAAAAAAAGAGAGTGGGAGAGAGCGAGCAAGAGAGAGAGACAGAAAAAAGAGAGAGAGAGAGAGAGAGAGCAAGAGAGACAGAAAAAACAGAGAGAGAGAGAGACAGAGAGACAGACAGAGAGAGAGAGAGGGGCTACATCTGCTTCCTGGTCTGAAAGTGTTGCTTAGAAACAATTTAACATTTACTACCAAGACATTATGGTGTGCCAGCGACTCAAAGTGCCAGCGACTCTAAGTGCCACTCCCTCAGGGGTCTAATCTGCCAAGTGACTTCTTCTGAACGTTTAAATAAAATGAAAACGTCTTCCAGCCACATCACAGGAACGTTTTCAGACCGTTAAGAGATCCGAGTAGCACCACGGTCCATGTGGAATCATGAGGATGTCAGACTTCTGACTAATAAATCTGGAGGATTTAAAGGTGGATTCGGGTGACGACAGGAAGAAAATTTATACTACAGCGCAGCAGGTTGTCTTTGTGAAGGTCGGGTTTAAACCAGGAGCGAATTGAGCGGGTTCTGCTACGTCTAGGATCGTTCGGAGCGGCCGCTAAGTTCCTAATTCGTTCTCATGACCTCCGACCCATGCGGGATAAGAAGTTACCACACAACTGGAACGATCCCAGTGACCTTTACACTAACACCGAGCAGCACATCACATCTCATTCGCTTGTCTGTGTGCGGTTCCTCCCTCGTGCCCCCGTAGGATTAAAGAACCGGTCGCAGGGAGGATGATCCTAGCAACCAGGTGACGGAAGAAAAAAAAAAAAAAAAACAGCAAGTGTGTCCTGAGGGAAACTGGAAACACAGTCTGTACTGTCCAATTCCGTAGCGAGGGAGTCTGTGGAGACGACGACGACGGGCTCGAATAATAAGATTTAGTTTGAAATTTGATTTTCCACACTGTAGAATTTGCATCTTTATCCAGTTTTAAAATGGCTAAACTAGCAGCTCGTGGACTGGATGTTAAAAAGGAGACGCACAAAGAGATGATAAAAACATCCGTGTGCAGAAACCCGATTGTTTTTTTAATGTATTTTTTCAGTACACCAGCGATACTTAATCGTCACTTATTACGCGGTTTGGGACACAGCTTGGAATTCTTTGCCAGTTCAGCAAGAATAAGCCCAATGACAACGTGCAAAATCCGTGACGAGTTCCAGTCCGATAAGCCACGCCTTTGTTTACGGTGAAATTACGGCACCCGACCCGAGCGATGATCTGAACGATTTCACCGGCGTTCCTTTTAATCAGTAAAAGGATGATAGTTCCTCCCCTAGCCTTGTAGCATAGCAACAGCAGAGAGGTAATTTGTCAGAAACGTGATGTTCTTCGTTGCAGAAAGTCAGTTCGCTCCATGGTGCACGTCTCGTCCATACTATTCCTATAAATTCGCTCGGAGCAAGAACGAGGCGAGTCGACGTTTCGGAGCGTCTGTGGATTTAGTGTGGCCCATTCTGATTAAGGAGCGAAAAAACAACACTGTAGGCCTGTGTTTGCCTGGAGCAGACATGCAAATATTCACTACACTGCATTCGAACCAAATGCAGTATTTACACACCGCATCAAACACGTCCCCTGTTTCCTCTACATCGTTCCTGCATTTTCGACACGACACGGACATCAGCGCTCGGAGTACTCATGGCACCGATACACGATTCTGACAGCCTCAAACTAAGTAAGCAAGCAAACAGACGTCGCATGAGATTAAATGCTTATGCAAAAATCACAGGAGTATTGATTTAAATGTTTGTCGCTCTTATCTCATGTCAGGATCGTAGCCGAGTGCCGATCGCGTGTCTGCCCCTGCTCAAAAATTCAAAATGTTCTGTGAACTCTTCACACGAGAAGCTGCATGATTGTTTTTGGATGAATTGACAACGAATGGGAGCAAACGTTCACTAAAAAAAGAGCTCCTGCGCCGTTACGGGTGCCAAAACTTTAATCCTTCTTCGAAATGAAGAGGGGTGCGTACAAACAACCGTACGCCCTTAAAATCCTTGTCGGAAGTATCGGAGGATGGAGTTTAGGAAGCTACAAAGTGAAGTGATATTTGTTGTGATGTTGCCTCATGAAAGTCTCAAGAAAAGAATAATTGGGATGAATGAGTACTCCGGGGGAAAACAGGCTGGTGGAGCTGCTCCATCAGGAAGACTGTGAGCAAAGGATTAGCCAATCAAAAGGTCTGCATTATTTTTAGCTCCACCCACACGTACCGACTCACAACGTGAGCAACGTAAAAAAACAAACATGTGCTCCAGGATGTCACCGAGTTAGCAACCACAATTGTTTTAGTGACATCGTCAACCGTCCTGGACGTCTCTCCATACTACCGACATTTTTCCCTACAACCAATCACGGATGAGCAACATTCTGAACAAGTGCTCACTTATCACCTTCGCTCTCAAAGACCATTTGTTTCATCG
>NC_062519.1:41383322-41490822 GCF_022655615.1 Tachysurus fulvidraco | reverse complement strand
ATTACTTACATAGTCTATAGTTATGTTAAAATATCACTGAAGCCATTAAAAGATCATTCATTTAAAAGTAATAAGACTTAAGTAATAATGTGCGACGGTGATAATGTGCGACCTCTAGTGGCCAAAGTTTAAAAAACATTAAATATTTTCTAAAAATCTTATTCGTCTCGATGCACCAAAGTACTTTTTTTAATCGTGTTATTTGTTATCTGTAAGTGTAGAAAATAATGTTTATTTTTCATTATGTGAAAATCGTATTTAGTAATTTTTTGAGACAATGCATGCCAATGCTACACAGCTAATATATTAATGCTTATAACACAAAACAACCATTGCTTCTCACAATGACTATTCATTAGTGACTTATCTGTATATACACACGTTTAACAGGTAGCTAGTTGATAATTAACCACTTTATTTAAAGTTCATTTTAAAAGAAAAGAAAATGCAACGCTAACACAAAACAGTCATTTCCATAGATAGGAAAAGAGGCGCCATCTTGAAGGGGGCAACTATTCAATATACCATTTATATTACTAATGTTACTAATATGTTACTAATATGTTACTAGTGTATTACTAATGTTACTAATGTTATTAATATGTTACTAATATATGACTAATGGTATTAATGTTACTAATATTTTACTAATATTAATGTTACTAATATATTACAAATGTTATTAATATGTTACTAATGTTACTAATATTTTACTAATGTTATTAATGTTACTAATATTACTAATGTTATTAATGTTACTAATGTTAATGTTACTAATATATCACTAACGTTATTAATGTTACTAATATATTAATGTTATTAATGTTACTAATATATTAATGTTATTAATGTCACTAATACATTACTAATGTTATTAATGTTACTAATGTTACCAATGTTATTATGTTACTAATGTTACCAATACATTACTAATGTTATTAATGTTACTAATACATTACTAATGTTATGTTACTAATGTTATTAATGTTACTAATACATTACTAATGTTATATGTTGTTATTATGTTACTAATGTTATTAATATGTTACTAATATGTCAATAATGTTATTAATATATTACTAATGTTATTAATATGTTCCTAATACATTAATAATGTTACTAATGTTACTAATATATTACGAATAATTGCTGAAGACAAACAAGGTGAACCTAAAGTTTGCCCTGCTAGCTTTGGCTAAACTTGCAATTTATTTATATTATGAATTTGCTAATATGCTGATCATTTGACATGAATATTACATTTTGTGGGTTTTATTTGTTCTTATATTGTTCAGTTTCTGATAGTTAGAAATATACAATAAGATTTGGTTTAAACAGTGCTTTTGATTTTAAAATAAAATAAAAACGCAGATCGACGGTTCTCAAGTGAGTGAAAATTTTACCTTTCCAACATGGCGGACGCAGCGACGTCTCAACAAACATGGCGTCGGCTCGTTTGTGCTAAGCTAGGTATCCCACAATGCATTTCGGGAAACGAAAACAGCAGTGAATGGCTGCAGAGCGACTCGGAGCTTCTCAGTGAGGAACATCTGTTATACGGATCGGCGTTTTTTTTAGCTTATTTTACGTCGCTTTTTTACCCGAAAATGAAGTGAAATTTAGATGCTAGATGTGTGAACAGTGTGAGGTTGAAAATGAGCCGAGAAAGGAGTCGGTTCTGAGGTAATATTCGGTGTTTGTTCGGTGTAATGAGATGAAACCGGCTGCTGAGATTAGCACTGATCTGAGATCTCATTCTCTTCTGCACATCACTGGCTTTATTCTTATGTGGATTACGAGACAAGCGAATTAATACACTGTGTGTGATCGAAGAGAGGAGGAAGAAGAGGAAGAGGAGGAGGAAGAAGGAGGAAGAGGAGGAGGATATTTTTCTTTCCAGCTGGGGAATGATAATATGTCAAGACGAAAACAGACCAACCCTTTTAAAGTGAATTGTAGGTATCACAGGTATTGTAACATATTCATTTATTTACAGTGTAAAAGTGAGTAATCTTTTATTTAACTCCTGTTTATAGACAATTTGTGCTGTACAACTCACATCCGCATTGCCTTACTGCTCCTGTGTGTGTGGGTGGATGGGTGAGGGGGTGTGTGTGTGTGTGTGTATGAGTGTGGTGTGTGTGTGGTGTGAGTGGGTATGTGTGAGGGTGTGTGTATGTGTGTGGTGTGGTTTGTGTGTGTGTGTGATTAATACAACACTAACATTATGATTAATGGTTAAAACTAAGCCACATATTGAATTATTATTATATTATTTACTGAACTCGTTTCTTAGAACAAGAACAAAATAACTAACTATTAAAAACTATGTTCTTGTTTATACAAGTTTAGGAGAGATTTCTTTCTTTCTCTCATAATAACTTTATTTTATGATTTTATGGTTGTTGAATCTTGCATCACAGCCCTAATTATTATGCATCACAGCCCAATGACTGATTATTTCTACACATGGAGGTGAAGTCATTTACATACAGAAAAAAATTATTGCTGATCATCAGGTCCCGAAGTGTTTTATTCCTTTTACACCACAACGATCAGATAATTTTATGTATTTTTATTTATTAATGAGTGATGCATCGTTTCCTTTCGCCAGACTCGATTTCCTTCTGTCTCTCTGTCTGGGTTAACAAGATGAGGGAAAGATTGAGCTTCACCGCCGTCTGACACTGGAGGCTCCTTACGAAACATTTCTCCTTACAAAAAACGTCAACGGTTACACGTTTTTTTACATGACATGTTTAGTATTGTTGGTTTTGAAATCTAGAAACAGACTGGAAGCTTTTCACCGTTCACAATCGTCTGTGAACCTGGAGTTAAAATCTCAGTTATCTCAGCTCTGTAGATCAGATAAATCTCAATCTGATACCCAGAGATTCCCTGCGAGCTTCTACAAGCGAGTCATGCCAGAAAAAATGCGATGCGAGATTTCTCTCACGTAGGGAACAAAGTTTTAGAATGAAATCCGTCACCTCGGCGAAGTCGACGTGTACGAGATAAAACTCAGAGGCCGAAGACTGTGGGCGCGAGGATTCCGTTTCGTCTCCAAAACTAAAACAAACAGTCGCTTTTTTTAGAAGGTAAAATTCTGTAAAAGCGACTGTTTGTTTTAGTTTATTTGCTGATACAACTACAGTGTGATTTTTCTCTGTAGTCACGTCTGCGATTCTTGTCGTTTTACTGAATTTCTTTCCATACAAAGGACCGACTTTATGGTTTGACACGACACACGTCATCGTCACGGCCGAAACCTGCTTATTAAACCGCGTCTGTACTTCTCCTGACTTGCTGGAAGTCTGAGGTACAGATCGGTAAAGTTCTTTAGACTTTTAAACGCGTTTCTACAAACACGGATGGACATTTTCCGGTCCTCTCAGTGGGAACCGGTTCACGTCACGTCGGTGTTCCTGTGCTGAAGTTGATTATTTTTCTCTAACGGCACGTCCGTGAGCTTTTATTCCTTTTTTGCGATTTGCAGACGAGGTTCGACGTATTAACAAAGGTTACATCATAATTATCCTCTTTAATTTATCTTTACATTTATGCTTTGTGGAACTTCACAACTTCACAGCTGCCACTGTTGGTCCCCTACCTGCTTATCTGTCTGTCTATCTGTCTCTCTGTCTATCTATCTGTTCGGCAGGACGAGACGGTTCCCACTTACAGACCAGAAAAAAACACACAACAAAAAAGTCCCGCCGAACGTTAAATAAACATCTCATTAAACTACATTTACCGCGTCGGGCAGAAGCGTCGTTTATCCAGAAACAATTACATTTATTTCATTTGTACAACTGAGCACTTACGGGCCTTTCTTAATGTCCCAGCAGCTCTGCAGTGGTGGAATTTAAACATTCGGTAGTCTTAAGTCGTAACCACTGAGATAAGCTCCTGACACATTTCCCACAAGTCCCTGTGAATGAACTCTTACTGCAGACATGATAAAGTGCCGTCGCGTAAACCTGTGAGGCTACAGCAAACTAGCCAACACGTCCTGACCAATCAGACCGCAGCATTTCATTGCTCTGTGGTGGAGATGATGACGATGATGATGATGATACACACACACACACACACACACACACCATCTGTTGCTCTGTCTGCCTTATTAACAGCTCGACTTCAGGCTTTTCTGCTCTTTTGCATTCGAAGTTTGCTTAACAAATCCAGCGCGAACTGAACCGAAGACAAGTGGGCGGAGCTAGAAACTAGAAATAGTGCAGATCACCAATCGGAAGTCTTTCATCTCGACTTCCACGGCAGCTTCCCGTTCGCTATATATGCTTTTTATAACATAACTATCGCCAGAGAAACGGCGTACCGTCGTGTGCCACGTCTGTACTCAAAATGAGCACATGATTTAAGTAATGGCACCCTCAGGTTCGCTAATTTGACAGGAACTGGACCAGGATTCTAAAAGTTCTTTACGATTCTGTATTTTTCTTCCTTCTTTTGGTTTTTGGACGTAAATTTGACCTCGTAAAAGAATTCTCGGGTCAGCGAGCACCAGGAGGACGTCGTTAAGACGATAAGAGAACGTTTGAATGATTTCCGGGTCGCTCTGATCGATGATGTGAACTGCAAACTAAGCCGACGCGCTTCATTTCCTCTAGAAGCTGATTTAAAGTGTTCACACCATCACAGGGTAGAAGCGCCACGACCCATGCAGACATTTCCTGTCTTGTCTGTGTGTGTGTGTGTGTGTGTGTGTTTGCACTGTCTGTCTGTCTGAGTGTTGATATTTGGATGCATGAATTCAAGGCCACCCCAGAGCTCCGTGTTTTAAAGTTTTGGCGTACTCCATCTCTTTTGTGTTTTGTTTGTAACACCCCCCCCTCCCCCCTCCCGGTGCGTCTCGAACCCTTTTCATTCGACCCGTTGTCTGTCTGCTGATGAGTCTGTCTCTTTGTCTGGATTCGGTCAGACACTGCGTCATCTGCCTACAGACACACAGACGTGGAGATAACATCAGAGTGGCAGCGAGAACGAGACTGGAAGAGGGAGGGGGGAAGGGGGAAGGGAGGATAGATAGACAGATGTACAGACAGAGCCGGGCTGAACGAGTGTAGTGGGGGATGGGTATCTCTCACATCAATCACCGGCTGCGAGCCGCCGAGCCAGCCTGTCGCGGCAGTTTTGCAGTCGAATGCTGAGACCTTCTTTCCTCATGCAAATCTGATGGCACGTGAGCGAGACAGATCGGTGGAGGATCAGAGCTCGGGTGTCTTCTGTTTAAGGAACAATCGCAAAAATTAAAACTTCAACTAATTAACATACTTTAGTGTAATCGTTACTTTCACACTTCTACAGACTTCATCAACGTTTGAGTTTTTCCTCATTAAATAAGTTATGATGATGTAAAGGAGCGAGTTTCTCAGACTAACCCTCAGAGCGATCCTGTGGCACGTGCCGTCCGACTTTCCTTCAGTTCCCTTTCCTTTAACACTGCGACTACGCACGCGTGCGACTCGCCTCAGAAACATGACATCGGAGCTCGGAAACCAGGGGAAAAGAAAACGCACACATGGACGTCTTTGGGTAGCAACGAACTTTTTGAAAATAAATACGGCTGCTGTTGTTGACTCAGGATGTGGTAGCCTAGTGGATAAGGTGTTGGGCTACCAATCGGAAGGTTGTGAGTTCGTCCACCAAGCTGCCTCTGCTGGGCTCTTGAGCGAGGCCCTTAACCCTCAATTGCTCAGTTGTATGAAAATGAGATAAAATGTAAGTCTCTCTGCATAAGGGCGTCTGCTAAATGCTGTAAATGTAAACGATTCAGCCATTTAGGTTTTTGAGGGCATACCGAGTCGACGAGAACGTCCCATGTTGTTGGTCTGAACATCAGGAATTGAGTTCAATGTTCCAGTCAGATGAAGCACTGGTCGCAAAATCCAAAAAATACTGTGTGTGTACATATATATGTATGTATGTATGTATGTATATATATATATATATATATATACGACAGAGACGGTTCAAATAAAAACTTTAGCCTAGGGATGAAGAAGCTGTGTGTTCAACCACGACATACAGATCTGGACGGCTCAAACGGTGGGCGGGGCTTATGTCATTCATACTCTTACAAAACCTGTCAATCAAACGGCAGCACTTTAGCGAGAGATGTAAATGAAGACTTCTAGAGGTCGAAAAGATGTAGGAGGTAAAACGAGTACGCTCTAAATCAGACGCAGACCCGACGTTTATCAATTTTTTTACACGTTTTCAGAACTTTTTTCAAATAATAAATAATAGTTTGTTTTCCTGAGTCGAGTGTCGACAAAAGCTGCTTCAGACACCTTTAATATTAACTGATTAACCGTCCAACACAAAACAGTGAAATGAGCTTTAATCTCTGTTTATTACAGAGATCAGACCCGGGCTGTCAATCATTCACTCGTTCATTCATTCATTTATTAAAGCTCAGAACTTTAGCGAGAAAATAAAGTGAGAATGTTTATGGTTCAAACTGTCTACGCCGGACCGTCTGATTGTTATAAACGTGTTATAACTGTGTATAAGTAAACAAAGGGACCTGAGGAAGCGGGGTATTGTTTACTTTCCGGAATGTTTGTGTACAGCGTTCTGTTTTTTCTCATCTCCTTTATAAGTGCATATAACGATCAGACAATGCATAGAGTTTATTTTCAGTTAAAATGCTGTACTTTTCATTTATCTGCGATACATAAATATGACTTTTCACCTCCTGGTGGTCCGGCGGCAGGATCCCGAGCTCGCGTTGCCGTGGCACGGGTTCGAATCCCGTGCAAGGAGCTAATCCAGCCACTGAAGAGTTAACGCACAGGGTTGCATCAGAGAACCTGTACCAGATGATCCTCTGTGACAAGAGCATAAACATGGCTTTTCCTAAACTAGCCGTACTCTCTGTTAGCTAGCTAGAAGGGTATTTAATGGTCCCTGGGAAGATGAAGGGTGTGTGAGGGGCCAAAGTTACCACTCGAAAAAGTGCACTTTGACATCACAGTCTAGTTTCTGTCGTTATCGCGTTAATTCTATCCTGGTTCATCCACAGGGCCGTTTCACATGACAGGCTTCTCTGGCCTACAACACGCTTCGGAGATGGAGGCGAAAGATGACTTTGCTGAAAACACCGCATGCCACAGCGCCGGCTGCGGAGACCTGGACGAGCAGGACGTCAGCACCGGTGAACCTTCCGGACACACGGACGCACCAGATACCCGGGCGGCGCTGGAATCCCATCACGCTAACGAGCCGTGTTTTTCTTTTTCAGATGAAAGCGACAGCGACCTGGACAAAGAGAACTCCTCCGGTTCTTCTGCCGACGACAACATGGCCTGTCACAAGGCGAACCAGTGCAACGTTCACGGCGGAAGCATGAAGGAGGTGGGACTGAATTCTGCACTCTGATTTGTCAGAAGCCGTCGATGCGTTTTCTACATGCAAATCACAGGTTTAAAGGGTTAACGTGTTATTGTTACTATGGAAACATCACGTTTCACACGGACTCGTAGTTCTGCGAGAGGACACAGTGTGCGTGTGTGTTTTAAAAAATGACCATCGTCACATTTGGAACAAAATGAGCACCCAAAAGGAAGTGATACGTTAGGAAATAACCCTTTTAGACCGAAAGCCGAGTCATTTAAGAAAGATACTGACGTAAAACCGAACAGGATCGAATCCGACTCCTCTTCGTGGAGCTTCTCCGTGCTCTTCCTCGAGGGAGACGAGGAAACGCTTCTGGGGTGGGTGTTATTCAGAAGCGTGATTCATGCCGCTGTGGCAACACGGTACAGAGCGTCACCACGACAGTGCAGATGACTCACACAGATTTGTAGGTGACGCTCATGTTCCACACTAACGCCTCCTCATCGTCTTTGGCAGCCACACAAATGTGGCAAAATGGACAGTACAGACTGTGTGTGTTTGTGTGTGTGTGTGTGTGTGTGTGTGTGTGTGTGTGTGTGTGTGTGTGTGTAAAAAAAAAAAGTCACACACTGGGCACATGATACTACAGCATCACACCTCCTACACACACACACACACACACACACACACACACACACACACACACACAATGGCTACACATCCTGGAGTGATTATCATTCAGGGCTCCAGCTTCATCATCTCTCTGCTCTGTGTTTTATTTATTTAACTTATTCTTTACGAGTCCAGAATCATCTGTACCATGATGGAGTACCTGTGAAAGAGCGAGGTGGTTCTCTGGAGGCGGCAAGGAAAGCCGACGCTTTTAAAGCGCGAGATCGTAGGCGCCTTTCTATCGGCACGAGTCTCGAACCCTGCCGTTCCGTGCAGTAAACGGTGCACTACGATCTGCTCTATGAGCATCTACTTCACGTCCTGAGTATAGATCGAACAGAGAGTCGTAACATAAAGACGTGTATGTGTTAAATTTTTATCCGATCAAATTGAATGTTTCTTTCATTCAATTTCTTTCAAGTGGGGTCTTCGATGTTTGAAAGCCAATGTTGACATAAAATCACCAAAACAAACACGCCCCTAACCCAAACGGGTCCCACCCCTGTATCGATAGCTCCGCCCACACATACGTAACCCAGGCGACTAACAGAAAGAAACGTGTCTTTATCATAGCTGAAGGGAAGAACAATACGATTGTAGATAAACAAACAAGCAAAAATGCCACACAAGCATAATGATGTAAAGGACAAAGGCATATATTAGTTCTGTGTAACAAAGCAAAACCAACGTTACCAACGTTACCTAGAAGGAAAAAAGCGCCTCTGCGTCTTAAGTAAAGTCGGCCACATATTCACATGTCGGAGTTTCCCAAGTCAATAACTCCTGAGCTAAACGCTGTTACTACACAAAAGGCGGTTGTAGCTGCCTCTCTACATTACTACGATAGAAAAGAGGTGTTATTTGTGTAGTAACAGCGTTTAGCTCAGGAGTTATTGACTCAGGAAACGTCCTACTTCTTGCCTTATCGTAAGTCTTTCTTCTCTTTCTTTCTTTGTTTTTATCCTCCATGTCATTGTTAAAACCGCTTTCTGCTAATGTCACACATGCGCACTGAACACTGTTTCCGCCCATATCGACAAGACACGCCCCTTTCTGCTCATTGGGTACACGTTTGTTTTGTATTTGTTTTGTTTTGTTTGTCGTCCTGACTCAGTTTTCTGAAGCATTTCTCAAACAACGGAGACCGCACCTTTGAATCCTGCAAGAGAAAAGAAACTCTTCATGTTATCCAACAGGAAGAAAAATCACTTGTCACAGCTCTAAATGATGACCTATAAACAAACCGGTCTGACTTTACTGTTCGATACGGAGGTCTAACACGACTCACTCGTGACTAAACACGGCGTTCAGGGTGTGTTAATGTAGACATTCGCTGTTACTGTAAAGCTGAAGTTATTGTTGTGTTCTTTAGGAGAGCGAGAGGGAGTCGGACCTGGGGGGGAATTATTCATGTCCCATCTGTACCCTGGAGTTCGGCAGCCCTGATCAACTCATTGCACATGTCTACCAGGTGAGGGCATTGTCGACACCACGGGTGGTATTACCACCATCATCAACACCACACCACCAACATCATCAACACCACACCACCACCATCATCAACACCACACCACCACCATCATCAACACCACACCACCACCATCATCAACACCACATCACCACCATCAAAACCACACCACCATCATCACCACCACATCACCACCATCATCAACACCACACCACCACCATCAACACCACCATCATCAAAACCACATCACAGCCATCATCAACACCACATCACCGCCATCATCAACACCACACCACCATCATCATCAACACCACACCACCATCATTATTAACACCACACCACCATCATCAACACCACACCACCATCATCAACACCACACCACCATCATCAACACCACACCACCATAAATACCACAATCAACACCACACCACCATCACCACCACACCACCATCATCATCAACACCACACCACCGTCTTCAACACCACACCACCACCATCAAAACCACATCAACATCATCAACACCACACCAACATCATCAACACCACACCAACATCATCAACACCACACCACCATTATTTCATCAGTGTAATCAGTACCAAGATTATAATCACCATCACCACAATACTCACAATCAACATCATGAGTACCACGATTATCATCACAATTATAGTCATCACATCATCATCATTATAGTCGATATCTCTATCACCACCATCATATTCTCCACCACAAGTACCTCCATCACCATCATTACCACGATTAGCATCACCATCATAGTCATCACCTCCTATCGCAACCATCACCACCATATTCACCACTATGAAAGTCACCATCACTGCCATCACCAGCATTACTATTATCACCTTCCCCACTAGCACATTCACCACCATTATAGTCCCAATCACTGCCATCACGACTATAACTACCAGTTTATTCTCCACAACATCCATCATCTTCATCATCACTGCCACAGACTTTTTACCACTGCACAAGATAACTAGAACTTTTTCCATCTTGATCGAGACTGACACACCGGCAAGAAATAATGTACGTGGGGGCGGGGCAAGCGAACAATTAGTTTAATGTTTATTCGCTGTTTCAAACCATTCACAAAACACCGTTCACAAACGTAATTAAATATCTCATCGTGCTGTTTGATTTTCCAGCCTGCACAAAAATTCATGTTTAACACCTTAAAAAAAAGAGAAAAAAAAAACAAACAAAAACTGAAAAATCCAGCAGCCCAGTTATGTTTCCAACACAGGGACTGTTAGCACATGCTGAACACTTCATAACGCTGATTGTTCATCCGCTTTATTTTCATTTCCTCACAATGCATCATTAATCTGACGACTGAAACAGCCAACGGAACTCAATATAGTTACTGAATGGTCACTGATTCTCTCTCTCTCTATTTCTTTTTCTCTCTTTCTGTCTCTCTCCCCCCCTCTCTCTGTCTTTTTCTCTTCCCCCCTCTTTCTCTCTCTTTCTCGCTTTTTGTCCCTCTCCCCCCTCTCTCTTTCTTTCTCTCTCTCTTCCCCCTCTTTCTCTCTCTCTTCCCCCCTCTCTCTTTTTCTCTCTCCCTCCCCCCTTTCTCTCTTTTTGCCCCCCCCCTCTTTCTCTCTCTCTCTCTCTGTCTCACTCTCTCTCATCACGAGCAGCACACGTCAGCGGTGGGCGGCAGTAAGAGTTACGTGTGTCCGGTGTGTGGTCGAGCTCTCAGCTCACCCGGCTCTCTCGGTCGTCACCTCCTCATTCATTCAGACGACCGACTCTCCAACTGTGCCGTGTGTGGAGCTCGCTTCACCGACACCAACAACTTCAACAGGTCTGTAACCCAAACAGCCGTCCGGCTTACTCGCACCGCAAAGTTTCGCGCATAGGGACCAGGTGACGTTCAGTCCTTTCTACAGTCCATCCCTTATACATCAATGCCAAGGGAGATATAAAATAATGCTCATTGGATGACAAACATGATTTACTAACAAATATCTACATTCATGTACAAATGACCAGCACTACTACAGCATTCCTCTCTGATGGAAACTCTTACTGAATCGAATATTTATTTAAAAATGGCTTATGAATCCAATTGAAAATGAACTGTAAATTGAATCGACTCCCTGAGATGGACTCACATTGATCATATGAACACTAGCGATATTCAAGTAAAGCAATAAATATTGAGTCACAGTAACTAATATTAACTGTAATCTCTTGTGTTTCCACACTGCAGAGAAAAGCTAAAAGAGTTCCTCAGTGCCAGTGATTTAGAGAGCAGCAGTGGAGATCAGACCTGCTCCATGGTCCAGTCTGTGTCTGATGGTCACATGTCCATCCACAGCGTCAATCACGGAGCGACTGCAGGCCCAGGCTTCCCCCCGCTCCCGGGCAGCCTCCTGTCCTCTGGATCTGCTCTGCCCTCTTTCCCCGACAGCCTCAACCCACTTCCTGACTTGTTAAACCCCATGCCCGTGTATCCGGCAGGTGTGCTGCTGGTGTGTAACAGTTGTGCGGCGTACCAGCATCTTGCAGACAGTCCGTCTTCTGCCATGAGGAATTGGGTGTCGCGGCGCAGGAACGAACCGACCGACGTACGGATGCAGCGGCTGGAGCGCGAACGCGTGGCCAAGAAGAGCAAGCGTGAGCGCGAGACGCCTGAGGAACGTGAGCTGAGACGGCTACGTGACCGCGAGGCTAAGCGAATGCAGCGACTGCAGGAGACGCAGGAACAGCGAGCACGACGGCTGCAGCGAGACCGCGAGGCCATGCGCCTCAAACGTGCCACTGAGACGCCTGAAAGGAGACAAGCACGGCTGGTGCGTGAACGAGAGGCTAAGAGACTCAAGCGGCGACTCGATAAGCTCGAACCGGCGCTGCGCGCACAGATCGAGCACGATCCCGCCGCCGTGGCCGCGCTCACCGCCGACGTGAACCTCTTCCAGTTCCCATTCCCCGTCCCCGTCTCCTCCATGGACAACGGGCTGTTTATGAAACTTCCCTAATCCGACTGAAACGCACACGGACTGGCGAGCGCATCAGATTTCTTCTCATGTGCAATAAGATCAGATTCTTATTAAGACTGCTTTGAAATGGTCACATGATCACTGGTCAGAAGCTCTAGGTTTATTTATAAGCAGGTGACGTTTGATCGGAGGTGAAGGTAGAGATGCTAAGTCTAATGAGTGGGGGGGTGGAGGGAGACGGACCTTCCCTTTGCAGAATTCTATTTATTTTTCTGGTGATTTAGAGCGTCAGTAGCTGTGCTGTTTTCACCTGAGCACAAACAGACACTCCGTTATTTATACACGACAGCAGGGTAAAGACGTTTCGTGTCCCTGCCTTAGGAACAAGCATGTTTTAGAGATTTAGTTTGCATGTGGGCCTACATTGAGGAGGAAGAGATGTGCAGCCACGCCCTCGCAAGCCCCGCCCTCTAATTGGCAGGAGTTTACCTGTAGCTATGACTCCTCCTCCCTGCTGGAGCTCCGATCCACAGATTCAACTACCTCGACTCTGGACTGCTCTGTGCTCGAACCTCTTCTGTCTGGACTGCAGGGACTCGACACACGCTGTCTCTCCCTCTGTCTCTCTTTCTCTCTCTCACTCACACACACCTACAGACACACACGAAGGAACACAGTGGTGTTGGTGCAAAGCTGCTTCCATAACGATGTCGTAGTAACCGTCAGAATTATGTACTAGAACGTAGTCATAAATCGACCAATAGGAGACAGTTGTGGGCGGGACATCAGGCAAAACGCCCAAAATTATCTTACTACACTGAAATTCCTGAAATATTGCATATGACTTTACACTGAAACGTTGCGTTCGCATAAAAACGATGACCAGGTAGCAGTCAAAGATTTATTTTTTAAACAAATATTTGCAAATCGGTGCCGTTTACAGGTCGTGTATTATGCAGCGCCCTCTAGTGTCCTATTCGTTTTTTTCCTTATTATTTCTTCTTTTACTTTTCACTGTTTACACCATACTATGCTGCTGAATCCTGGATTCTGATTGGTCAGAAGGTGTTGATTCGTTATCTTTAACAGAAGCGCAGATTTATATTAATGCGCTTGTCCTGATACAGATCGCCGACCGCGACTCGGACGGCAGACGCCGTACTGATGTTAAAGGCACGTTAGGAGACGTTTCTTCAGCGTCTACGGAAGGAGTCTCCGGTGTCGGTGTTTTGGAACAGTCAGGAAGTGAAGCTGGGGGTTCGATCGTCATTGTGAAAGCAGCTTTATGCACCGCTACGTTCTTTCTGAGTTCGTGCTCTTCCTCTCTGAAAAGAGGAAATGCCACAGACACACACACACACACAATGTCTATGCTAAAACCATGGAAACAGCAGTCCACTCTGAACTCTTTGGCTTGTGGTAAACTCGAAACCTCTGTACTGATCTACAGAACAAACACACACACACACGGGTTCCTTCTTGTCTCAGGGATGTCGAGGGTGATGCGGTTTGTCCTCTCAGCCTGAGAGAGAAGAGAAAAGAAGAGGAGAGGAACGAAGAGAAGCAGCTTTTCTCCTCTTCCTCTTCCATCTCCTCTTTCACGCTGCGTTCGAGACCGTCGAGAGAAACACTGCCTGGTCCTCGCTCTCGCTCTCACTTTCGGTTATTTCCTCCACGCCGACCTGCTCCGCTGCTTTCTCTCACTTCTACACCTTGACCGGCTCCGGCTCTCTGTCTGCGTGCTCGTGAACTCTCTTAACGCAGTTCTAGTCCAGTCTCTGTAGACACGATCGATGCTAAACGAATGCTGATGTTGCCTTCGTCACTGGAGATTTTTTTTAATGTTCTGCTTTTATATCGACACAGGCATGATGAGTTCTGTTTAAAATGATTGTTATTATTATTATTATTGTTGTGTAGAAAAAACCTTAGATTGCATGAAAGTCGGGGGAATGCAGATCTGAGCGCGTTTGTGTCGGACGGACGATTCACTGGATTTCGATGCATTTCATCAACAGTTGAATAAACGTATAGATATTTATTAAAGCTGCTGTAAGCAACGTAAACTGCTGACGAAGGCCACGCCTTTCCCTAACGACAGAATTACCAATTGCAGATATATTATTCCCATCGTATATGATTTTCTTATACACGATAAGAACCATTTTTTTTAATTACAGAATAATCAAACCAAGTTAAAACCTTTATAACCCTGCTTTAAATTCAGCTACACTAGCTAGCTAACATCCTCACATCTGACTAGCGCTACACAGAGCAGTCGTCACCGAAACGGCAAAAAAACAGAGCTAGCTAAAAAAAAAAAAAGCTATTAAACAGTTCGCTAATCCACACCGAGCCATCTAGCTGTAACCGGGATGAATTTTTTCCCACCTTCCTTCCTTCCTGACCACCGTTCTTGTACCGGAACTTTCCGATTTCGCGCTTTCGACTTCTATCCCTCGCTAGCTGTCAGTCTTAGCGACGGCCGTCCGGATGTAAATAGCCGAAGTGTTCTTAAGAGTCGATTACAGCAGCTTCGGGTCCTGTTTACACGAGTCGAACTTCTCCACACCTCCTTGAGAGATACCTCTGGAATAACAGGGTCACGGAATACGTTCTGCTTTACTGGATACCGTATGGATTTATACTCTTTCCTCCATTCCGATTCTTTATTCCAGTAATGGGGGGGGACGACACCTCTGACATGCCAGATGTAGTTTACAGACGATTGTGACGAGTGTTTTATTGTGACGAGTGTTTTGTTTGTTTGTTCTGGATGGATGATGAATACTTGGGTAAAATATCACTATGCAACGATTCTGTACTTCAGACCCTGTAAATCTGGACACTTTGTATTTGTTACTATGCAGCTGAAAGGTGATGAAGGTGAAAGGACAAGGGATTGTATGCAGCAAGCAAACAAACACACACACTTTGATGTATAATCTTGAAGCCCATGTGTTTTGTGGAAACACGAGTTTTGATTGATGGTGTAAAACCTAAGCTTGTCTTCTTATGATGATGATGATGATTATTTAAATATCTTTCGTATCGTCCGCAGTTCCTGGGCTCCTAAAATAAAAAAGTTCAAGCTTGGAACTCATTAAAATGCCCTTATAGGGTTAGTTCTGTCCTGAGCTCACAGGTTCTCAGCCCTGCTCCTGGAGAAGCCTCCTGTCATGTAGAGCGCTCGAACTTCTCTTCACTTCGACTCTGGTGTTAATGAGCTGAACGTCTGGAAAAATATCTGAAGGCCTCTAACGAGAACGACGTGACGTCACCATGGAGCGAAAGTCGTTTCGGCGCAGGATAAGTCGTTTATTCCTACAGCGACAGCATCGTAACGCCGCCACCTGCAGCACCGGAGGAACCGTACAGCAGAGAAGAGATGATCGATTTTGCACAACTGAAAACTTTTAACTTTATATATATATTTTTTTTATATTGTTATTAATCACATATAACTAAAATCCTCCTGTTCTCACGACGATCTGGAATCCAAACACCCAAAGGTCCCGTTCTGACGAGTCCACACTATTGTTCAAAAGAAAGACCAGAGATTTTAAGAAACACAGGGTTTAATGAGTGATGGGTGGGGGGGTGGGGGGTTTATTGTTATTGAATGCATTTATGATGAAATTTGACACGTGCATGATGCTATTTTAGACGCTTGTGTTCTGTTCTCTGCCTGCTTCGTTCTTTAGCTCTGTATTAAGGGACCTAACGATAAATTGACTTTTTTTTTTTTTTAAATATATAATATTTTGGTTAGTATTTCAGGAGAAGAACGCTCTTGACCACGTTTACAAAACACGTCTACAAACGCCAAAACGACTCCCGTGTCGGCTTCCACGTCTCGCAGACGCACGCCTTCCTACGTATTTGGTCGAATCTGCTCGACCGGAGCCTCCCGTTTCTCGGAGCGCTCGTCCAACCGGCTGAGGGACACGAGCACGTGGAAATGAGACAGAAGCAAATAAGAGGGAGGCTGCGTTTCATCTCGCCCTTACAGAAAGCCATTCTCTGTTACTGGATTAACAGATTCAAATGTCAGGATGAAACTGGGATCAATAAACGTTGACCTTGCTGCAAAACAGTGTGTGTGTGTACGTGTGTGTGAGTGAGAGAGATTCTTTAAAAACAGAAGCTTCTCACCTACAAAGCTCCAACGCCTCCACGTCGTCTCGTCTCGGCTAAACAGGAAAAGAATTCTACAGCACCTTTAACTGAAACTATAAACAAAAAGTTATCATGAACAGAATTAAATTCAGTCCCTGCAGGATTTCCAGGAGTTGTTTATATATTTATTTATTTTAAATAGATAGATTTTGATGATTTTGTTAAACTACAGCCGACGCTTCGGACACGAATCAGAGTTCGTTTAGAAAAATCTTCCCTCGTTGCCTGAGTTTGTTTGATTTTGTGTTCATTTCGGCAATGAAATCCTGCAGGGACGTAAAATCCACACCATAAGGTTCCTATGACTTCATTCCCGTGACACCTGTTTGGGTAAATCGTTAAAGTAAAGACCTGCGAGTCCAGATGAGAAACCCTGGTGCTCTGGAGGGGACATAAATGAGGTTTATTTAACAACAATCACTAGTAATAAAGTAGCTACAATCTTGAAAAGGGGGGGGGGGGGGTGTGTTTTTCTCCAATATTTATTCTCCATTTTCTGTCCTATTTTTTGTTTTGCTCTACCCGAGATCGATGCTTACCGAACTCTCTTTTCCGAAACGGGGAGGCGGAGCCGAGCGTGTCGGGGGTGTGTCTTTAAAATGATTGACAGAAGGCTGAAATAAAACAGATATCCTGTATAACGTTCTCACCATTGCTTTAACTTTTCCCCTGTATTCTAAACACACAAAATTTAGCAGAAACGGTGAGGAAAAAAAATTCAATTTGTTTTAAATAAATAAATATATATAGATATTTTTTATTAAAATGAAGAAAAAAGTCTGTTAATAAAATAAATAAATAAATAAATAAATAAATATAAATTGAGACAAATCCAGAAAAGGACGCCGGTCAGTTTGGTAATATTATATATATTATATTGTGTTTACTTAACAAACATGATAAATGCAACGTTTCCAAGAAGTTAGCTGTAACAATAAAAATACAATATCTTTGTGTCCGTACATAGAATTAAGACAGCGAACGAAATTAATACGAAACAAAACAGAACAAAAAAAAAAAACTGCCCTAAGTAGTTCACAGAGGTACAAATATACAGTACAAATCTATTTTATTCCAAAAAAAAGGGTACAAATAAAAACGCAACAAAATATAGTTATTAATGCTTTTGTAAAGTTCAGGTAGGTGGAGGGTTTTCTAAGGGAGCACTTTGGGTAGACGACTTCTAAGGCTTCTGAGAAGAATTAATACGTGTTGGTACGGCCATACGAGATTAAAACTCACTATACAAAGTCCATATAACCTGGATTATACTTGAGGATCGAAGATTACATACACATCATTGCATATATTTTGCAGGTTCTTTTACGCGTTAAAGAAAGACGCTCGTTTCTTTTTAAAACCGGTTACGTGGTCACGTTAAAAAGGAAGAATGGGGGGGAAAAAAAAGGAGGTTTCGCTTAGTGCCGACGTGGTACGATTTTAAAAGTGTGTGATTAATCGTTTAAAAAAAAAAAAGGAAAGAAAGAAAAAGTTTTAACCGTTAAAACTCTTGGTTTTAGTCTCAGTTCCACTTCTACCACGAAAAACAAACAAACAATTTATTAATCACGACGTGAATTCTGGGTCATAAAATCTTGAGGGAAATAAAAACAAAACGATAGTACAACTGATTTGAGCGTCCGTCCATCCATCCATCCATCCATCACACACAATGCAGCAGAAATTGATCACCTGATGAAAGTGGTCAGTGTCACACCTTCGTAACTCACGTCTTCTCACGTGACTACAGGTGCGTTTCCAAGACAACGCTTTATTTCCTTCCTGCCGCTATTCGTGACGAGGTTTTTGAGGTAAATGCTCGCCAACGGCCCACGTCAACGGCATGCCTGTAGTTCGTCTAAATCGGAAATCTCCGTACAATTTTACATCGTTTACGTTTGACGCTCGACCCGCAGACGGCCGTGTTCCTGTTCTCGGTGGCTCGCGGCTGCGGTGCCGGTTCCGAGCCACGCGTACGCGCCGTTCGCTCCACGACAAACCTTAAGGCAAGCTCAATAATATAGAAAGCTCATCTTTGATCTACACACACACACACACACACTCTCTCTCTCACACACATTGATTGTATTAACACATTTTTTTCGCATATAATTCAATATTAGATTTGGTTACTACGTAACCGAGTGTGGACTGGAATAAGTGCAACTTTCGGTCCATGATGTAGGTGATGATGTGCATCATCTCCATTCACCTGCAGAGGGCGTTGTGCTTGCACGAGAGACATGAGGTTTACGAGCGAAGAGATGACGGGTTAAGGGCTGATTTGTACTTGAGATTAACGTAAGCGCGTTTGTGTCCGGACGTAGACAGAGGGGATTATGGGTAAGTGAACCAAACGAAGCAGAAAACAGGTGAGACAGCATCGCGTTTTGTTTTGTTTGGGGTTTTTTTGCTCTTCGAACATAATTGACATAAGTTTTTGGCAGTGTGAGACACTTCTGATTAAACGTTCAGAGACGCTTGCCGATCGCCAAACTCGTGGGATAGGTAGAGATAGCTGCGGTTAGAGGTACACTTTGGGATCATTTTACAGCTTGGATGTACACGCTCTCGAAAATCAGCATGGTACGGATTCTCTTTAATCGCACATCTGTTATTAGAGGATCGTCATCTACACCGCCTGGTTTTAATCAGGTTATTTCTCCACACTGCCCCCTAGTGCTCGCTGTTTATACTGTGTTCATACGAACAGATGTCCAATGATGTATAAATCAGCCCTTAGTGGTTCAAAGCAAAGTGGTGACTCCAGGCATTTACACACACACACACACACACACACACACACACACACACACACACACACACACACACACACACACACACACACACACACACACACAGAGGAAAGGCACAGACATAACGTTGATTTTTGTTTTCAGTAACAGTGCACAGGATTGAAGCGTTTCATTACATACAATCTGACTTCCTGTAACGGGGTCAGTAAGGCAGTGCGCTCGAGTTTGAGATGATGGAGCAGTGAGGGGATGAAGCACGCACGCACGCACACACACACACACACACACACGCACACACACACACACACAAATAACTAAAAATGATTCTATTACCGCAACAAGCTTAAAAGGGAAACTGCTTTGTTTTTCTTTTTCTCCCCCAGACTGTCTGTGTATTTGTTGCATCTGTAGCTCACTAGCTTGTAGTTTAATCCTTTAAAAACTCTCTTCCAGTAAGGAAGTCTAAGGGGCGGATGTCAGACTCGGAAAATAACAATCAATCCTTTTAGAGACGGAACTACTTATTCAGACGGAAGGATTTGTGCTTGTGTGCGAAACGTCTCGAGGCACTGCTGGCGTAAGGATACGGGGAAGCGTAAGGGAACCGGAACTACTTTTAAACTAGCGCTCGAATGGCAGAATTTATAGTTTCGATGAGATTTTTTTTCCCCTCTCTCTCTCTCGGATGTCAGTTTCATGTCACAGGAACAAAACACCTTTATGGAGGTTGAGGAATATCCAGAGCGTCAATATCAGTTTTCTGAATTTTTGTTTTTAAAAAAACGTTTATCGAAGGTTTGACGCTCGTCTGCCCTTAGACTTCTGCCGAAACTCGATCTGTGACGAAGAGAGTTAGGATTTCGTTTGGAAGTAACTGTGGGGGGACAGAAAATCGCCAGAGTTCCCCTTTAAGGAGTTTCTCTGCGAGTGGGTGGAGTTAAATGAAATTTGTGCAGGATCCTCAGTCAAGCGAATTAACTTGCGGTTGCGAGAGTTAGATGGTCGCATTGGCTGCATAGTACGTAGCGCTGAGATCGAACACGGGTCAGGAAATTCTCCGTGCGTGGTGTAAGGGTATTGCTTGTCTAATAAAACGTCTAACAGCGGAATGATCGAAGACAGTTAACCTACTGTATTCGTTTGTTTGGAAATGGTTTTTTTTTCTTTTTTTTTTTTTTTTGGTCATGTCTCAGAATCGGAATGAGAGTCTGTTCAGACCGGCTGGAACAGAGTGGCCACGCCCCTTTGGGACAGAAGACAGAGACGTTAATACAGAAAACAGGGACGCGGGTTATCTCCGGTATGTTTGAGCACTGAGAACCAAACAACTCGGCTACGCCCACGTCACTCAAAAACAAATGAAAAAGTCCGATGACACCAGTGACATGTACTAAAGCGGTGTCTGAAAATAGCGCAAATTTGACACGTCCCTAATCGACACGGGACAGAAACGATAAACATCTGAAGTTGAAATATCTCTGACCAATGAGAGAAAAGATTTACACAAAAAAATAGAAATTACACACCGCGGAGCTCACAACAGAAACACGTGCAAGACCAGAAACACAGTCGGAGAGGTTAAACCACCAGTCAGAGTTAATGCTACCTGCAGAAGGGTCACGCGAGAGCTACGGAATATAAAAATAAAAAATAAAAAAAAACACATTCTTGCTAATAAATGAAATTAAATTGGAGAAAACAACAAAAAAAGAAAATAAATAAAATCGTTCTCATATAGCACAAGGAAAAAGAAAAAAAAACATTTGTAATTAAGTGATTTAAACAAAACAAAACAAAACAAATATTAGACGGGACGCTGGAATGCTTCCTGCTCTAACGTTTTCTTTTAAACCTCGGAGTCTAATTGCACTTTGTTTGTGTTTTTCTCCGTTTCGATTTGTCGAATAAACTAAAACCTAAAGGGGAAGAAATATATATATATAATTTAGAAAAAAATCAGTGATGAAACTGCAGCATTTCTTCGGGGCTAATTTGTAAACGGTGTGGAACAGTGTCGCCTGTCAGTTTCTCACAAAGAAATCAAATCTGAACTTCATACAAAACAAAAGAAAACAATCCGATTAAAGAGGTCGGCGTCGATGAGGCGCGTCCGACCGCAGGGCCGGACCACGTGACGGTGAAGACGTTTGCATGAACGTTAACATGGATTGATAAACTCTGAAGTTTTGCCTCGTCTCACCGTTAACTCGGTTCTCTTTGTGGACACTAACGTGACTTTAATCGTCTGTATTGAAGCACGTCACGTAGCTCGGCCCTGATCGACCGCGTGCGACGAGGAGTGTCTTCAGGAGGAATATTGCAGAGGAAGAAATCCTACATCGTACAAAAATATCGTTGGGGACGAGGAGGAAGGAACGAAACGCCCTGCGAGAGAGAGAGAGGGAGAGAAGGAGAGAGGGAAAGAAAGAGAGAAAGAGAGAGAGAAAGAGAAAGGGGGGGAGAGCGAAAGGGAGAGCAAGAGCGAGGGAAAGAGATATAATGTGAAACAAGAATAAAAAAAAATAAAAAAAAAACAAGGAGAAGAAGGATAAAAGTAAGGGAAGAGAGAGAGAGAGAGAGAGAGATAAAGAGATAAAGAGAGCGTGTCGTTCAAAAACAAAAGGTCACGTACATGTCCTGGTTGAAACCCACGCTGGTGAGGAGTCATAAGAAATTAAAAATAACACGGTGCATTGCTACGAAAAAGGAAGAGGGGAAAATGGGGTAGGTTCATGACTGTTGTATCATTACAGGAAGTTGAGAGGAAGAAAAAAAACCCACGAGGAATGAAAATCATCAAGCTTTTGTTTTTACAACCCATCGGCGGTGATTTTCACTTCAAAGCAATCATCCTTTCTTTTTTCCAGATCCGTCTCCAGCAGCTAGAACCTGCACCACCTTTTTCTTTTCTTCCTTTCTTTTTAAGCAGCGACGATTTTGCGACGAAAACAAACGCTTACTGTCTCCGTATACCGGAACGAGTCATAAACTTTGTACAAACGTAGGGGGAAGAAAATAATACACGTGGCACAGGTAGAGCACGGAACTGTGGACGGTGTAAACGTGAGCGAGATGCCTTTTGTTCTGAATGTTGATTGTTAATTGTTTGATTGATTCAGGAAGAAGTGATCGTTCTCGAGCTACAAACGAAAAAAGAAGAAGGGGTTGATGACGTGAGAACGAAAACGAAAGTCAAGAAATTAGAGAGAAAGAAAGAGAGAGAAAGAGAGAAATGAGAGAGAGAAAAATGAGAGAAAGAAAGAGAAAGAGAGAGAGAGCCTTTCCTTTAGGTAGTCCAAACTATCTATCAAGTACAGGGTAGATTTAATGTCTCTATATATATCTCTCTCTATATATATATATATTTATGTTTATATACGAGGAGGAAAACAGGCATAATTCTGAATATCCTATGGCTGTATCCAGGTCCCCCCCCGTCACGTCCTTCGATACACGTTAATTCAAAGAGCTGTGAACGTTGAATCTAATGATATTTCACCTAGAAGTGAGTTACAGAGCATGAAAAGGCTTTGGTAGATCATTTACCAGCTGGAGCAGTAAGTCCAGATGGTCTGTGGTCTCGCCATAGTTACAAACTGGCACTAACTCGTCCCGAGTGCTCACGGGCTGCCTAAAAACAAGGGAGTGTGTGAGTCAGTATGTCTGTGTGTAGATCTGTGTGTGTGTGTGTGTGTGTGTGTGTGTGTGTAAAATCTTTTGTGTGCAAAATCTCAACGAAATAAAACAAAAACACATTCTTAGGCTACATTCTCTCTTTCTCTCTTCACATCTCCCACGCAATTCTGACACTTTCCTCCCCTCTTGCCAATGCGTCCTGCGTCTGCTGCTACTTCCCTGCGTTGGAGCGCCCTTCGATAGATAGTTTGACCTCCTGAGGGATGAACGAGGGCCGAGAGGAGCCCGGCGGCACGGCTAGGCCTCCCTCCTCCCTCTTGACGGGGTATCTTTGGAAACCGGGGGTGGACCAACGCCTCTGTGAGGTCCCATGGGCCTCAGTGTGCAAATAATAACTGCTCTGGCTGCGCGTGTGCTCCGCCGAAGTCCTGTCGGGTCTAGAGGGCACGTCCCCATGTCCCGAGCTGCTCAGCTTAAAGGGCTCATCCTTGTCAGCCCTCTCTCTCTGAACACGCTCCATCCTGATCTGACCCAGAGACCGCGGGTTCTGGGGCGCCGGAGGTCCCATAGGCTGGCTGGAGGAGGCTCCTGACATCGAGTTGGCTTTGGTGGAAGTCCTGCTGTGTGTCGGTTGCTGCGGCTGCTGGGAAACCGAGGGCGGCTTTTGGTGGGCCGACGAATGTTGCTGAAGGGTGATGGACACGCAGACGTCACCCACTTGGAGGTGGTGGCAGGTGAGGCCATAGAGCTGGGCGGTGTGCTCCGGGCTGCAGGACGACCAGCCCTGACCAAAGACGAAGAACGGATGTTCAGGAGGAACGTCGATGCTCACTTTGCTCTGGCACTCGCCGACAGCAAAGCGTAGCGCGATCAGGCCGGGCCTCTGAGTGCTAGGACGGATGTCCACCACCATGCTCGAGTCGATCTTTAGCCCCGTGCTCGCTTCGGCGCTGCGTACAAAGTCCTGCGTCTGCAGATCCTCCACGCGCTTCAGCTCACCCGTCGCTAACTGAATGATTGCACCCTTGGTGAAGTGTGAAGGTGGCACGGCAGAGACGGCCGGCACGGCAGGAAGCTCCACCGCCACCACACGCTCAGCTACGCCTGCGACGTCTGAGATTTTGTGTTGCAGGGTTTCAGCTGTGATGTCGTTGTTAGGCTGAACTTGAGGAGGATGATGATAGTCCAGGGGCATGAGAACTGGCTGGCCGTTCGGCAGGATCACCGCATGACCAGGTTGTGCCGTCTGCTGAGGATGGAGCGAAGCTCGAGGTTCCAGCTGGTTTGCAGAGTGTGACGCGTACGCCGTCCTGCTCTCCCCCTGAACCTCTCTGCTACTCTGGGAACTCTGCGACGAGCCATGCGCTCCCTCTCTGCGACTCACACCCCGCACCGGTGATGCCAGGCGCCCCACCACTTGCTGGACCTGCGTATGAACAAACACCGAGGTCATACTGAGGCTTTTAAAAAAATATTTTTTACAAGAAGTCAATTTCTCGACCTTTTTTTTAAAGCAATCAGATTTCCTTCCTGTGTAAAAATCTAAGAAAACCACGGACACTTTCGAAGAAGTGACACTCCGACTGTCTATTGCTCAATCACCCACGCACACATACTAAAGCTAATACAGGAAGGAAGTGGAGGAGAGTTTATGATGTAACAAATACTGATTTGTGACACAAGGCTAAAGTAAAAAAAAAATCATTTACATAGCAAAAAAATAACATTATTATTAGGAGTTGTTTCCAGAGAGGCCTACGTGGGGGCTTTTTGGGGAAGGATCATTTCACAATGCATTGTGATGACAGAATAAAAAAAATGCGGAACATCAAAGCTTACATTTTCCTATGATGGAAAGAAATGCATTGTGAAGCACAATCGTGCCAAGTATGAAAGACATTAAAACAACGCGAGACTGACAGTGTATTTATGATCGGTTTACTAAAATGTTATCTGACACAACGTTAAAATGTAACAGGAAGAACGTTCGATGGACCGGCGGTGAACCACAACCTGAATGAAAAAACCCAGAAAAATATTTCAGCAAACAGACTGAGCAAAATGCTGAAGCAGAAGTAATCTAGTTCAGTGAACTGTTTATGTTTAAAATGTTGTGTAAACACAGGTTTAAATGCATCTGGTAAAAAACGATAAATAATAAAAGAAAAACTAGGTTCCCTCACCTCCAGGTCCGTGTCCGGGGTGCTGCGATGGCCAGGAGACGCTCTTCCCTCCTGCCTGCAGATCTTTCGGTCATGTAGGTCCATAGCTGGTCCGTGATGTGGCCGCACCGCTGCGTTTCTCACCACATAAACTACGTCTTGCATGCAGTCCCTGCCGTTTTCCCGATCCCCTCCGTTCACTTCCCGGTCCTGCTCCATCGAGCCGCTTTGATGCTGCACGGTTCGGTCGCTGGCCGACGTGCGGTAGAAGACCGGGATGCGATCCGCCGTGGGAATCATCCCGATGGTGCCTAAAGTTTGCTGCTGTGAGGAGGAAGATGAGGAGGAGGATGAAGTCGCTGCCTGTTCCGACGCCAGCACCAATGGGACACCTCCAGCAGTTGCCACCTTGGCGTAGGTGTGAGCAGACACTTGGTGCTGAGGCGGGGATGAGACCACTCCTTCCTGGATGACAGATGGATAGGGCACCAGGTGAGACTGAGCCTGAATCAGGGAGCTCGGGACAAACCCGGGCGGGACTGCATAGGGAACGGCGGTGGCGTAAGGAGGGCTGACAAACTGTGGGATGGGAGCGTAGCCGAGAGGAGGGTAAGGCATGCCGGTGTGCTGGAGGAGTTGAGAGGGAACCGTGTAGGCTGGAGAAATGTGGCCCAGCACAGGATGGAGGCTGGTGGGTGAGTATGTGACTGACGGAACAGCTACTTTATACAGCATGCTGTACTGATCCACAGCTAATCCTGGGGCCATGCTCTCCGGCCCTTCTACTCCGTAATGCAGATTAGGTTGAGACCGGACCCATTCGCTGCCTCCGCTTCCACCCTGAGTGTCTCCACTCGCTCCGGAGCTCTGTGACGAGGACAACGCTTCATCTCCTCCTCCTCCTCCACCACCTCCAGTATTACTGCTGCTACTGCTGCTGTTGCTGTTGTTAGGAACGTTGGAAGCATTGTTAACCGGAAGGTCCCGCTTCTTTGGAGGAAGGCACTCCTGATTGCGCTCGTGAGCTGGCTTCATGCTGCTCTGGATTACACGTGGACGATGTTAGTGAGAGGCGTGGCCTGACAGCCACAAGCACGGCACCACTGCAATCAGCTCTGGGAACCTCTCGCTGAGCTCTTCCATCACATTACCTGACAACAGAAACACAGAAATCCCAAATACGATGAAGTTTTCTATTAAAACAATGTTTAATTACTAATTCAGAAAGGAATCACAGCTTTGTCACAGTCAGTAACACGACAAGACGCGTGATATTGAGGACTAACCGCTGTAGCAGAAGAGAAGTGCAACACACAGATGTGTCATTATAGGAAATTCACTCGAGCGATAACGTTAACTACACTTCATCACACCACGATGTTCTGGAGAATTTTCCTACAACACCAAATCCCTGTTATGTTTAATTCCTTACTCATGGTCACCAATGACACATAATTTAGCACAAAAAGACTCGAACCTCTGGATTCACCACAGCTTAAGCTCTAAAAGTAGATTTATTTATAATATAATATAAAAGTACTTTTTATGGAGACTGCTAAACAAAACAAAGTAAAAACATTTGACATAATTAACTGAATGGTAAAAGATTTTGGGAGACGTATATTAAATGAAACATGAGGGGAAAGTTTTATTATTTATTAAACATGTTTCTGTGCAGCAGATTTGTTTTTCTGGAAACTCAATATATATTAAATAAAAAAACACACTTGACAAAAAGAACTCTAAAAAAATAAATAAACCTGATTTTATTTGATTTAAATGTATTTTTTAAACTTAAAGTTAAAAATTTACATATTTAAAGAAATTAAAAGACATTTATTAAATGAAACCTGAGGAAAAAGTTGTATTATTTATTTAAAAAAAAAAATAAATAACGTTTCTGTGCAGCAGATTTTTTCCTGGAAACTCAATATATATATTTTTAAAAAAGCACACACTTGATAAAAAAAGAACTCTAGAAAAAATAAATAAACCTGTATTTTAGCTCTGAGGCGCAGATGTTAGCATTAAGCTAACTAGCTGTGTCTGAGGCGTCTGAGCGTTAGCATTAGCATTAGCTAGCAAACATACTGATAGCATAGTGATACGATTTAGACAAACACATGAACGCTCTGAAAATCAAATGTTTATCAAGTTGTTGCTGATAAATATGACGTTATTAGCACACAAACGTGCCCGAACACGAACAGTTCAGTCAGGACTGTAAACATTAAACACATCCCGACTAGCTAGCAGCCTCGAGCGCTAGCCACAGGATGCTAATCGCGTATTTAACGGCTCGGAAAATGCGTTTTTTTACAGTCAGAACAAACCGTTTGAGAAACACGGACTCACCTGGGCATGTCATGGTGTTGCCTAAGCTCTAGCTTTAGGCTTCTGGTGAGTTAATGTCATAAATCGACGGTGAAATCAGGGCTGATGATTGGTGCCCATTTCAGAGGCCAGCGACGAAACCCCAGCAGCGCGCATTGATGACGTCACGGGCGCTGTATTGAAGAGAGTCAACACGTATCGTGTTTACAATGAAATCATATCATGATATCACACGATATCACGTGTAGAGTCTGATGCCATTATCTATATCTATGTGTATTTGTAAACAATGACCGACTGTAGCCCGTCTGATGCACTGCACAAAGTATTGGCACCCCTCTGAACCGTCCACCATAGGGTTTGGTCCTACAGTCACATGGCCTGTTTATACTCAGCTAT
This sequence comes from Tachysurus fulvidraco, assembly GCF_022655615.1. Taxonomy (NCBI): domain Eukaryota; kingdom Metazoa; phylum Chordata; class Actinopteri; order Siluriformes; family Bagridae; genus Tachysurus; species Tachysurus fulvidraco. The sequence continues at coordinate 41,462,887 of NC_062519.1, read as the reverse complement.
GAATCATCTGATCGACTGTACAGCTATTACACTGAAGTATTACACTTTTAGCCTTCAGTAGCAACTTTACAAGTTCATTATACACTGATGTGCTCCTTAGGAGATTTATTTTTTATTCTGGAAATTAAATTCTCCTCTTCTGGAAACAGGGTGTGAGATGAACATGTGAAGCTCCACACAGTCAGTAACACACAAAGATGATAGCCCTTATGTGTCACATACCACACGTTCAAACAGCTTCTTTCGATAAATAATTTTAAATGATATTCTACCCTGAGGGACTGGTACACCAGGTAGCTCCAGCATCCAGAAATCCAACCCGAGCTCAGGTTGTGAGGAATTTTGCACGTTCTCCGACGTTCTGAGTGGATTTGCTCTGAAGTCATGAAAACATGAAGGTGGATTAGCTGTTAAATGTCTCCATTCTGATGTGTCCTGTGATGTTCAGCTAGTTATTAGACGTACAAGACATAGCAGTGTTAAAAGCCTTGTCCCGAAAGCAATGTTTGTTGTTAGAAGCAATACATTTGATTTGTTCTAGAAAAAAAAAATTTATTTCAGTAGTTGTGTCTCTTAATTACTCTAAGACGTTCTGCATCACACTGCTGCTGTAAGTTGCAGGATAACATAGCAGGACTGGAGGCACTGTGGATAAAGTGTCGAAGAACATTTCTGGGAAGATTCTCCATTTGGAGATAATGGCTTTTACTGTGGCTGGCTGGAGTCCCAGAGTCTTAAATGGAAACCATTTCCAGACTGATATATTTCACAATAACTTTCTTCCTCATTCCTTCCAGAATTTTATTGACTGAAGCATAGTGTGCTTCTTGTTGAGACCTTTTAAATCTACTTCACTTTGCTGGAAATATTCTTTACTAAAAGAGAGATTTACTAAACGATATTAGAGATTTACTAAATGTCTAATATTACTGGTTTGACAGTAACCAAGCCATCATGGTATGTCTAGTCTAATCACATATTATAGTAAATGTTTTGTTTAAAGATCTGAAACAATTAAGTGTCATAAATATGCAAAAAAAAAAGAGAGAGAGAGAGAAATAGGTTTTTTTTAATATTGTACACTTTGTTATAAATTCATAATATAAAACATGTTGTTTTGTTATATATTTTTTCTATTTTCTATTCTTCTTTTTTTCTAACACTTCATTTCCAATTTAATTTCCATATTATATTCTGCCTATTTTACTTTTTTAAATGTTTCCACCTTTTATTTCTTTACTTATCCATTTTTACTTCACACTGCACACTATAAAACAGTTATAGTTTACATTATTATTATTCATTTATTTTCCACCGCTTATCCGAACTTCTTGGCTCATGGGGTATTATTATTATTATTATTATTATTATTATTATTATTATTATTATTATATTTGTTGTCGTTGTTGTTGTCCACATATAAATAAATAAGTGCAAAAATTAATGAATTTTTTTTCTATTTTTTTACCTTCTCATCACCTGAACACACTTCAAATCAAGTCAAGAAGCTTTTATTGTCATTTACACCATATATAGCTGTTACAGTACACAGTGACATGAGACAAAGTTTCTCCAGGATCATAATGCTACATAAACAAACAAAGAGCTATAAGGACTTAGTAAGTTAGTCCTAGATACATAAAGTGCATCTGTGCAACCTGGTGCAAACAGTGAAGGACAAGACAGACAAGACAGTGCAGCAAAAAAGACAGCGCAAACAAAAAGTTACAAAACAATACAAAAAAAAACAATACACAAAAGACAATAAACAGAAACAGCGCCATCCAGTGTAAATACTGTACTGCATGTAAATACTGTATGTAAATTGCATGCAGTAATACTATAATGAACACTTGTGTGTTTGTATAATCTATAATCACATGTATTCATTAATTTATTTGAATCACAGTTTTTTCTTTGTTGAATCTTCACCAGTAAAATGAAAAATCACTACCAAACACTTAAAAATTAAATAAAAAAGTAAACATTTTATTAACTGGAAGATATATGGTTACATTCATGAATCATTGATTTCATTGTTAATTTGGTTATTTTTGCAAAAAAAAACAAGCAATTCAAACTCAGCAACCTTACATGAACAGACCTAGTTGGAAATTTTCACCATCCTGCTTGTCTGACAGGTAAAACCTTTTGTATTTCAAATTCGTCATTCTGGAGGATCAAGTCCTTTATTTTCCCCTTAAGATCGCTGAAATATTGTTTCAGCTCTTTTAACTGGGCCCAGTTGTCAAACATGTAGTCGACATAATTTTCTGATATACCAGTCCTCGAAATGTTTTTGAAATACAGAATGGGGCTTTGTCTTTTAAACTCTTCGTCCTTAACTACAAAGAGATTCATTGGAATCGGAGCAATGAATAAAATTAAGTACCGCGCTCGGTCGATAATTGAGATGGTTGATTTTTTGTAGGTCTTGTACTGCTTTAACAGCTCCTCTAATTGGCTCTGATAGCATTCAAGCGCAGTGATGATAGGAACCTGGTGGCCTTGAAGTTGTGCCTCTTGTTCCGTGGTGCTTTGCATCTTTAGTCGGGCTTCATGGATGAGCATCTGCAGATGGAAAGCTGCACCGTTAGTCCAGTGCTTTAGGGAGCAGGAGCTCATTTGCTTGTCATGCAGCATGGAGTTCTTCAGACGGGTTAGCTGTTCACTTAGCTGTTTCTCCAGGCGTTGTGTCTCCTCTAGAACACGCGTTGGTTTGTGTAAATACATACGTAAGCGTTTCATATACTCCTCCATTGTGTCTCTCACACCTGAAGCCTTTTCCTCAGAGAACACACGCCGTATCATGTCAGATGTGCTGTCTTTATTCTCTTCTTCGGTATTGATTATGAGCTCCACCGCTATAGACAAGACCATTGCACCTAAACCCACCGAATTTGGTACCTTACTAAAAGCGGATAAAGCGGATAAAACAGGATCACGATTTTCCTTAAGCCAGCTGCGTGCGTCTTTTAGCATCTCGATAATGTAGTTCTCTAATTCAGATGTTGAATTTAATCCAGAGTACTTCACCAGTGAGCCATCGATACCAACATCAGGTATCAGATCAGAAGACTCAGCAAGGTCCAACATCTGACGAAAAAAAGCCGGCCAGTCTGATGTACTCTCAGTCAAAGCCATATACAATCTCAAAGCCAACGCCGCCATGGTAAAGGCTATAATAATCCAAAAATGTATTTACTGCAATCCGGGAACTGAGGGTGTGCTCTCTGCTCCTTTACTTTCAGTTCACTTTCCCTTTCATGTGGCTATTTAACCCCTTTTGTGCTGGTACTCGCAATCTCAAGGGAATTTCATTGCGGCTCCGTTTTCAGTCGCAATCATGTCTAGTCACAATCTCTCTCTCTCTCATATATACGTGCAGGCGCACACACACACACACACACACACACACACACACACACACACACACACACACACACACACACACACACACACACACACACACACACACACACACACACACACACACACACACACACACACACACACAAACACACACACACACCTTTCTTTCTCTTTCTTTCTGGAACATTCCTGCCAAAAAAAAAGCTAGTTCACACACACACACAAATACATTCATTTAAATTCAGTTCAATTCAAGTTTATTTGTATGGTGCTTTTTACAACTGACATTGTCTCAAAGCAGCTTTACAGAACATAAACATAGAACAAAATGTTAAAATAAAGAATAATATAAAGATTAATAGAATACAAAATTCAAGATTAATATTATATATATTTAAATGTGTTTGTATTTAACCCCAATGAACAAGTCTGAGGAGACTCAGGTGACTGTGGTGAGGTTAAAACTCTCTTAGATGGTAAAGGAAGAAACCTTGAGAGGAATCAGAATCAAAGGGGAACCTCATCCTCATGGGCGACACTGGCAGCTGCATTTTGGACTAACTGTAACCTATTCATTAAAGATGAAGGACAATCACCTAGTAATGCATTACAATAGTCCAGTCTAGAGGTCATGAATGCATGAACTAGCTTCTCAGCATCAGACACAGACAGGTGGAAGAAAGCTGTGGTTGTAATATGGGTGATATGATTTTAAAGACAAGTTGCTGTCTAATATAAACACCCAGGTCTTTCACTGTCAAGCTACTAGTAACAGTACATCCCTCTAAATTGTGAGAGTTTCTTTGTACTGATTTTAGGACCGATAAGTTGTATTTCTGTCTTATTAGAATTTAACAACAAAAAATTACAGCTCATCCAATCTTTAATCTCTTTAACGCACCGAGTTAATTTGGACAATTTATCTATTTCATCTGGTTTTGATGAGATATATAACTGTGTATCGTCAGCATAAAAGTGGAAACTAATCCCATGTCTTCTAATGATGTTCCGTAATAGAAGCATGTATATTGAGAAAAGCAGAGGTCCTAGAACTGATCCTTGAGGGACCCCATAATTAACTGGCAATAAACTGGAGGATTCACCATTTAATTCTACAAAATGGTATCGATCAGACAAGCTTAAAGCCTGTCCCTGAATACCTGTGTAATTTTGTAAGCGATCAGAACGTTGTGATCTATAGTGTCAAATGCAGCACCAAGTTTCAAGTAGAACTAATAGTGACATACAGTCTTGGTCTGAAGCTAAGAACAAGTCATTTGTAACTTTAACAAGTGCAGTTTCTGTGCTGTGATAGGGCCTGAAACCTGATTGAAACTCTTCAAAGATATTGTTCTCCTGTAAGAAGGAGGTCAGTTAAACAGACACAACTTTTTCTAGTATTTTAGACATAAAAGAAAGATGTGAAATAGGTCTGTAATTTGACAGTTCATTAGGATCTAAATTCTGTTTCTTAATGAGGGGCCTAATAACTGGTTTACCTGGTAACCTAAAGATAGCGAGGAGTTAATAATATTAAGAAGAGGCTCACCAGCTTTATGTATCACTTCTTTCAGTAATTTAGTTGGGATGGGGTCTAGTGAACATGTTGTTGATTTAGCTGTAGTAATAAGTTTATCTAACTCTTCCTGTCCTGTACTTGTAAAGCTGTGTAAAGCCTTAGGTGAGATTGTGTCACTGGTTGCTCTCATATGTTGAGCGTCACCTATTTTATTCTTGATACTTTCGATTTTATCAGTGAAGAATCTCATAAAATCCTCACTACTGAAATGTGATGGAATAGTGTGTTCAGATTTCTGTTTTTTTGTTAAACTAGCCACTGTTGGGATGGGGTCTAGTGAACAAGTTGTTGATTTAGCTGTAGTAATAAGTTTATCTAACTCTTCCTGTCCTGTACTTGTAAAGCACTGTAGTTGTGAGTGTAGAGCTTTAGGTGAGACTGGGTCACAAGATGCTCTCACATGTTGAACATCAACTATTTTGCTCCTGATGCTTTCAATTTTATCAGTGAAGAATCTCATAAAGTCCTCACTACTGAACTGTGATGGAATAATACTGTGTTCGGATCTGTTTTTTTGTTAATCTAGCCACTGTGTTAAATACAAACCTGGGATTGTTCTGGTTATTTTCTATGAGTTTGCTCAGGTGCTCAGAGCCCTAGCAGCTTATAGAGCCTGTCTATAGCTGGACATACTGTCCTTATACGCAATTCTAAAAACCTCTAATTTATTTTTTCCCACTTTCGCTCGAGGTTACGGGTTTCTCTCTTGAGAGTGTGAGTATGACTTTTATACCATGGTGCAGGTGTTTTGTCTCTAACTTTCTTTAATGTGATTGGGGCAACAGTGTCTAATGTTCTAGTGAATATAGCGCCTATGCTGTTAGTCATTACATCTAGGTCATTTGTGTTTAAGGGTACAGTAAGAAGTCCAGACAGATCAGGCAGGTTATTTGTGAATCTGTCTTTAGCGGTCGGAATAATAGTTCTACCGAGTCGATAACGTTGTGAGACACAGTTAGTCTGTTCTACGGGTAGTGTGTACATTATGAGGTAATGGTCTGTGATGTCATCACTTTGAGGTATGATATCTATATCAATGACATCTATTCCGTGTGAGATTATTAAATCTAGTGTATGATTAAGACGATGAGTTGCTCTAGTGATGTTTTGTTTAAGCCCAAATGAGTTTAGTAGGTCCATAAATGTGAGTCCTAACACGTCGTTTGTTTTGTCAACTTGAATGTTAAAGTCTCTTACAATTAACGCTTTATCAAAATTAACCAATAGGTCTGAAAGAAAATCTGCAAATTCTCTAAGAAAATCAGTGTAGGGCCCTGGGGGTCTGGACACGACCGCTAGAGCAAGAGACATCAGGGATTTTTTCGTGTGTATGTGCGAGAGTGCGACATTAAGAACAAGCACTTCAAAATATTTAAATCTATGCTGTGTTCTCTGAGTAACAGTAAGGAGATCACTAAAGATAGTGTTAACACCACCTCCACGACCAGTCTGACGAGGCTCAAGCTTATAGATATATCCTGATGGTGTAGACTCATTTTGACCGATGTAATAATTTGGTTAAATCCAAGTTTCAGTAAGGCAGAGTGCAGTACGGCTATTTTCTGATTTCATTTACAATAAGAGCTTTGGGTGATCTAATGTTCAGAATCCCAAACTTTAGGAACTGTTTTTGTTTGCTTCTTTGGCATTTTTCTGGTCTAATTACAGTAAGATTATTTAGAGAACTTCTCGTGCATTTACTTTTTGATCTCACAGACACAGTTTCTACAGGATGAGCTATGTGTGCATTTGTATCAATGTGATGATGAGGTTAAGGACGGCTATTGAAATTTAGATTTAAATCGTAGTTTACCAGTCAGAAGGTGTGCAGCGCCCTGGAGATGTGGTCCAAGAGGATTTCCGCTCCAACTCTGCTGGGGTGTAGGCCATCAGCACGGAATAGCCTAGGACGCTCCAAGAAAACATTCCAGTTATCAATAAAGAATACATTCTGAGCATGACACCATGACTGTAACCACTCATTTAAAGCAAAAAGTCTACTGAACTTTTCGATTCCTCACTGGTACATGGGAAGCGGTCCAGACTGCCCTGGGCCTGGACAGAGAAACGGAGTGGAGGGAGTAGTAATTTCACGCTGGGGATTTACCTGAGACGGGTGAGTGACCGACCGGGAAGCTTCCAGCATTGCTTTCCACTCCCGCAGCTCGGCCTGCTTCACCTGTAGGTCACGGATCTGCTTCTCCATGACCTCCAGAGCCAGTTCCACCGAGTGCAGCTTGAACGTGTCCTCACCTCCACTCAAAGGCAGCGACACAAGTGACATGGTGTTATAGGGCAAGTACAACAGAGATAATAGGTGTGAGAAGGTGTACTAGCGGAAACCGGGCTAGCAGGCTAGTGATGCTAGTGATGCTAACCACATACATACATACATACATTCACACGTATGTACCTTATTAGCACGATTACATTAATACTGGGTAGAGCCCCACTCTCAATACAGCTTCAGTTCATTGTGGCATGGACTCCACAAGATGTTGGAAACATTCCTTTGGGATTCTGCTCCACGTTTTTAAGATTGCATCACACAATCCCTGCAGATGTGTTCAGTTGCACTTGCATTCTGTGAATCTCCTGTTCTACCATATCCCAAAGGTGTTGCATTGCACTGAAATCACTGGGTAGGCCACTAAAGACCAATGTACTCCATATTAGCTATGCTGTCATACTTCATCTTCCTGGAGTCCCTGCTTGCTCTTAACATGACGTACATTGTCCTTAACCATGCCTGATAATCTGTTTCTCTTTGTCTCTCTCTACTGTCATTCTCTCTAAAACCTCCTGCTCTCCAGATCTGCCTGATGAACCCTCCAACAGGATTAAGATCCTCACACACCCACACACACTTACACACACAAACACTCACTCACACACACACACACACACTCACTCACTCACACTCTCACACACACTCTCACACACACACACACACACACACACACACACACACACACACACACACACACACACACACACACACACACACACACACACACTCACCATTGAAATATTTTCTTTCTCTGTGAGTATTTAAGTCCAAGAGTATAAAAGTAACAGGATAAAGATACTGCGAGTATCCAAAAATGCTTTGGTCTGAAATTGATATGAACAGATTTGCTGCCATATTTGTCTTAGTACTACAGTTACTTTAGGAATGAAATGAGCACAAACAGTTATGCATTAAAGTCTCCATGTGTGTGTGTGTGTGTGTGTGTGTGTGTGTGTGTGTGTGTGTGTGTGTGTGTGTGTGTGTGTGTGTGTGTGTGTGTGTGTGTGTGTGTGTGTGTGTGTGTGTGTGTGTGTGTGACAAATCTCTGCATTGCCTTCCTCGAGTCTCCTTGGTACCGCGTGCACGAGTGTGTGCTTGCGCGCCCGCCGTGGGTGCGTGCGCGTTCCTGTGTGGGCGCGTGCGCGTTCCTGTGTGGGCAATCAGTCACCTACGCACTGAGGTGCAGATAAATCAGTAATTTCACAGAAGTTTCTCAATCTAACGCTTCGTCTGTTGCGGTCTCTCACACACTCGACATGTCGGACATGGAGCCCAAATCAGCCCAGGATTTAACCGTGGTGGTGAGTAATAATAATAATAATAATAATAACCCTTATTGCTATTATATGCCGGTGTACATTAGCTTCCAGGCTACTTACTGATGTTACTAAATATACAGTTTTGAGATAACATGTAGGTCTGGTCGTGTAATTTCTCATCAAACCGTTTATTAGCGTTTAATTTGTTTTTTAATGGGTAGCGTTGAAGTGTTAGCATATAGCGTTTCCTTGGACACAAGAAAGTAGGGTTGCCAGAGTGGACCAATAAACTCCCCCAAGGGGGTTCCGAATTTACTGAATATTTATCAAGCTGAAACGTTTCTAAACCTTTGTCAATAAATATATTTAAACATTTCGGACACGATTTAGCGACAAACTGAACAAATAGGTCGGCTTGTTTCTTGTCAACGCTAATATAATAATTTAATATAATAATTTTTTGCTTTTAAATATAAATCGTGTCCAGAGAATTAACCATTATCATTTATTTGTTTCATCATTTTTTACCTCTATTTATTTTCTATTGTATAATTATTTTTTAAATGAATGATATACTACGTCGTTAAGTAGGGTTTATGAAGACATGGCAACCCTGGACAATAGTTAGCGGTTATTTTGTCATTATCTGTGAATAAAATTTCTGTCAAATGGCTTCGTGTCTCGTGCGTTGTTCGCGTGTTGCCATGGCTACAGCTACAGCGCGTGGGAGAGGAAATTAGTATTTTTTCCTTCCTAGCAGGAGACTTAGTGACCCTAAACTCCCACTCTCTCTCTGTCTGACACACACTCTCACATACACACGCACTCACACGCACACTCTCTGTCTGACTCACTCACTCACTCACTCACTCACTCACACACACTCTTCCTCTCTCTCTCTTTCTCTCTCTCTCTCACACACACACACACACACACCTCTCTCTCTCTCTCTCTCTAACAACAACACACACAACACAAAACTCTCTCTCTCTCTCCTCTCTCACACACACACAAACACACAACCTCTCTCCTATCTCTCTCTTTCTCCCCTCGCTCCTCTCTCTCTCTCTATCTCTATCTCTCGCTCTCCTCTCTCTCGCTCTCTCTCTCTCTGCACACACACAACGCTCTCGCGCTCTCTCTCTCGCTTCTCCGCCTCGCTCTCCGCACACACACACCCTCCGCGCGCGCTCTCTCGCTGCCGCTGTCTTCTCTATCTCTCTTCACACACACCACCTCGCTCCCTCTCTCTCTTTCTCTCTCTCTCTCTCTCTCGCACACACACACCTCTCTCTCTCTCACACACACACACACACCTCTCTCTCACACCTCTCTCTCTCTCTCTCTCTCACACAACACACACACCTCTCTTCTCTCTCTCTCTCCTCTCTCTCTCTCTCAACACACACAACACACAACCTCTCTCTCTCTCTCACACACAACACCACATGCCTCTCTCCTCTCTCGTCTCTCTCTCTCATCAACACACACCACATGGCTCTCTCTCTCCTCTCTCTCACACACAAGCACACACACACACACACACACACCCTCAACTCACTTTCACACTGCACTTTACACACACACCACTACCCCACACTCTCACACACACACCTCTCTCTCTCTCTCACACACACACACACACACACACACACACACACACACACACACCCTCACTCACTTTCACACTCACTTTCACACACACACTCACACACACTCTCACACACACACCTCTCTCTCTCTCTCACACACACACACACACACACACACACACACACACACACACACACCCTCACTCACTTTCACACTCACTTTCACACACACTCTCACACACACTCTCACGCACACACACAAACCATTGAAAGATTTTTTTCTCCTTGAGTATTTAAGTCCAATATTTCTGTGTGTTTATTTTTTACAGGTGCAGAGTTTACTGCAGCAAATGCAGGACAAGTTCCAGACCATGTCTGACCAGATTATCGGGAGAAATATCCTACATTCAGCAAGGTTTCTGCTTGATGCAGGTTTCAGGGGGTGATGTTTGATGTTTCTGAATGATCCATAATGTTAAAAGTAACTATAAACTGATGAACAGTATGACGGTTGGTTTACGGTTCTGTTCACGTCTAACGTGACAACACCAGTTCTAGATATGTTGTGGACCCGCGTTATAGCAGCTATAAATGTCGTTCCCTCACCAAACGCACATTTTTCTCTTTTTTGAAATGAATACGACAAAAACGCAGCTTGTTGACTCAACAGTCCAGTGGGTGATGTGTGTGAGTGTTACAGGCTTGATAAGTGTGTTAATGTGTGTGGGTTAGGTGTATAGGGGGAGTTGGAACAGATCCAGCTCCATCCTCTGTGTTATATGTTCTGCAGCAAGGACTGCATCTGTACCTGACTGTGTTCTCTCTCTGACTCGCTTTCTCTCTCTCTGACTCTGTTCTCTCTCTCTCTCTCTCTCTGACTTTTTTCTCTCTCTCACAATGATTAAGCTAGAGGTAGAGATTTTAACAAATGTTTCCTTACACATCAGCATCTGTCCCTGTTGCAATAAAACGATAAGGTATCAGAGCCGTGATTTGTAGACGCACTTACTATCACAGCTGCTTTTATTTGAAAACGCTCCTTAACCAGCACACTCGACGACATGAGCACCCGCATCGACGACCTGGAGAAGAACATCTCCGACCTCATGACTCAGGCAGGCGTGGAGGAGTTTGATGGAGAGAACAAATTCGGCGATGCGTCAGGAACAGCTTGATCAAGACAAAGAGCCACCGATCAAATTAGTGCATGAGGTATCGCTTACGTGAGCTTTACGATCCCGTTTCTACAGATTTGTTTATCTTGTATTTAAACAATCTTTTTGGTATTGATTCTGCGGATTCAGTGTAAATCCAGATTGTTTTCTGTACAGTGGTAGAACCTTTTTATGTATTTATGTACTGTGTGGTTTTATTTTTGTTTTTGTTTTTTTTTTTTCAATTGTAAGTGCTATTTCAACACAAACCTCCTGTAGGTTTTACACATTCAGTCTCATTCCTGTTCAAAACATGATGTTGGTTGACAAAGAGAGAATTTTGAGCCATTTTTATACGCAGTCAGCCCAGAAATTTCTTCTCTCTCCGTCCCCTACAGCAATAAAGCAACGACATGGGGTTTCGAACCATCTTCTCACTGCTCAGATCTCTCACAGTGAACTAACTATGCAAACAAATTCATTCCATCTGAAAGATGAGTCTCGGCTGCTGGGTTAGAGGTCCAGGAGATGGAGCTGTTTTGGCTCGATCTTCTACTACTGCATTTATTTAGTTATTAAAGATTAGTCTGGGCATCAAAACACACTCCGCTCTCTTTCCGGTTTTGCCACAAAGTTTTTTTTGTTTTTTTTTTCCTGTGGCATGCTGGGAATATTTAATTGGCAACGTTTCAACAAGAAGTTTTAGCTAATTCTGACAATGGGAAAAATAAAAGTAATACAAAAATGAAACCTTCTTTAGCACCCCTCATGCTTCTGACCCCTCATATTTCTGAATCCACCCCTCATGCTTCTGACCCCCTGACCCCTTATACTTCTGACCCCTCATGCTTCTGATTCCACCCTTCATGCTTCTGACCCCTGAATCGACCCCTCATGCATCTGAATCCACCCCTCATGCTTCTGACCCCTTATACTTCTGACCCCTCATGCTTCTGATTCCACCCTTCATGCTTCTGACCCCTGAATCGACCCCTCATGCTTCTGAATCCACCCCTCATGCTTCTGACCTCTGGCCACACCCCTTATACCTATGGTCACACCCCTTACACATCTGACCCCACCCCTTACTCATCTGACCCCACCCCTTACACATCTGACTCCGCCTCCTGGACTTCGGCATTAAATGGTAGCCGCAAAGGTTTGCGTTCTAACTTTTGAAGAAATTCTGGTTTTTACATCTTATTTTTAAGATCTAAAAGTTTATTTATTTTGTTTTTAAAAAGAAAATATAAATAATGCTGCAAAAACACAAGCTCTTTCTGCACATGCAATTTATTCTTCATCACTATATTATTATTATTATTATTATTATTATTAATAAAACAAAATTGATTCCATTGATTGCACTCACCTCTTAACTGTCCTATTTATTTGTTTGTTTATTTATTTATTTATTTATTTAATCATTTATTTGTTTTAATGTCACTTCTCACTATTACAGCATACGCAGTTTTGGTACTGAAGAATCCCCGTACATTTCGGGATCGTCCGCCGATCTGTAGCCTGTGGTCATATGAGACTGTGATGTGTGACGTCATGGATGTTTCGCTCTTTCCCAAAATAACCTTTTAATATTTGTGATGATGAGGATGAGTTATTTATTTACTTGTTTTATTAATTAATTCATGTCAACCAACCACGCTGCATAAATCCTACATGCTGAACTTTATCACGACAGTAACACAGAAGAACACAGATCTTATTAAACGCCTGATGTACTGTGAATTTACACTCAGATTTCCAGCAAATTTATTGGTGCTGTTCATAAGATTTCAAAGACCAGTGAAGAGCTGATTCCTCTAATGCCCAGTGCGATTCCTGTGTCTCGAATAAAAGCACGTTTTCATACTAAAACGAGATAAGCGTTTATAATAGAAGGTAAGACGTTAACACGAGCCGTAACGGTTAGGTATCAGAGTCAGGGTCACTGCCTTGACTCCGTATTACGGGATTTCGCCATGGATAAAAGTGTAACTTTAAGGAATTAACACGAGCTTTACCGTATACGTCTCGATACTGACGATATTCTTCTAATATTTTTGTTTTGAAGCCACAGAAATCTAAAAATCATCTTCCACATCATTTACATTCATTTTTTTTTTTATTTAAATTTGATTTCAGTTATTAATCAAGAGTCGACGACGAGTTTATGAATCATATTTTAATGGTTCTAATATAGAGCGGTTTTAGAGTTGTCCGGTCGATGCCCCAATGCTTCTCTAATACTACTATTAATTGTCAAACGAACTCATAAACAACTCCTTTTTTTTCCCCCTTATGGTTTTCCGTACACATTTATAGTAAACGTCGGTGCTTTGTTATAATAAAAAAGTCTTTTGTAGGAAAATATAAATTTCTCGTTCTAGTTTGTTTGTCAGTGAGTGATTTTGTATTTTTAACCCAGTTATTCAGAATGTATTGAACCAATTTAATCCTTAAACTAAATGCCTTTATGAAAAAAAAAACATAAATAGAAGCCATAAATAGATTGAAAAAATAAAAAATAAATCAGTCAAATATGAAATTTCCACAGAGACATGGAGCTTCGACGCAGATCGCGTTGTTACGTACACGACGATGCAGATTCTCGACATTTCTAATTTTCACTGCACTTTCAAATTGAATTTGATTAAAGATTCCATGTTCATGGTTTGGAAAAAATATAAAATTACTCGTTAACCCCATACACGATTTCCACGCCATGCGATCTGTAATACCTACGAATATATGTATATACATATATATGAATATTTATCACTTTACACCTAATACGGTGCTGTAACCTTTAGCTAGCGCACGTGTAACGATCAAGGTAGCTAGCTAACGTGCTTTTCTCATTTACGTAGCGGTGAAGCGATTAAAGACTGACTTTTGATTGAATCTCAGGCAAATTTTAAATCATCTATGTATATCAAAAGGGTTCGGAATGAATTCACCTCGAAATGAAGATTTTTAAATATCGAGATACCTCCTAATCTTTTTCCCTTACACGTCGTTTAGCTGGATTTCTGCTCAGGATATCGTTCCGTACATCCTAACAAAGTAAACCGATTCTCTACTCACGTTCCACGTCGGATTTCCGTTCCTTTTTATTATTTAAATTTTATTTTTTTATTATTTTAACAACCGTGTTTGACCGAACATGCTAACTGTGCCGCCCAGGATTCCCGTGTCGGCTCAGGGAGTTTTTCTGTGCTACGTTTTTCCCTTCTATACCAGAAGTACGTTCTAAATCCCAGATTTATATTAAGCACATAAAACAATTTCAATGTGTTTGGGTTCAATTTGACAGCACGGTCGTCCCCAGACCTTTAAAAAATCTCGTATCCGAACGTTTTAAGATACAGTATGTACTTAACTGTGACATTTCTGATCAAACCGGGCATGTTTAATTGATTGTGTAGTGAAACACTGGAGCTCTAACAGTACTGTTCTTTTCAACACAGGTGCTAATTATTGTGTGTATGTATGTATGTATGTATTCATTCATTTATTTATTTATTTTATTTCTCTTGGGGTTGGGTTAGAAATTAGGGATGACATCTTAAGGGAATTACTTCAATAAATATAGATTGTAATATCCATGTATCTCTGACAGATCTACTGATCGTTAGTGGGGTTCGATGTACCCACTTTACTTGAATCGGTTTACTAAGATAACAAATGTATTATTTATTTGCAGCTTACATCTGGAACTTAATTGTTCCTGTTAAAAGTGCTGTATTCTGGATTCTGTAAAAAATAATACTTGATTTGTGTTAGTATTAATCTTACTCTAGATAATGTGTGTTGTATTACGTGTTTGCATGACTGTATTCAGCCTGCTCTTGTATGACAGCTTCTTGTGAACGTGAACAGAAATTGCGGTCAATATAACGCTTAATAAACGAAGACGCCTTGATTTCTTTCTGATCTTAAATCGTGTTCGTCTTTGTCTTTTTATTAGATGTTATCTCTAATATGAGGTCACAAAATTAATCCCTACACGATCTAATCTATATCATCTTATTAACTCCATATCATTAATAAATATCGTATACAAGACATTTCTTCTCCCTCTTCACCTTTCAGACATTTTGTCCTCTGATAAAGAATCTCTTAAGAGTCTTCCTCACTCCTAACACTTTTTGACCTTATGAGCTCTTTAAGAATAAATGTTATCTTGACTAAGATCTCTTTCAGTAACTGCAGCAAGCCTGAGACTCCCTGCTATCCTCAAACTGTTGCTTTCTTCCTCTCCAGACGAAAACATTCCGTCTTGCCCTTCGTCCTTGGTTGCGATTTCAGCGTGTTTTGGATCGTTTCCTTGCTCCGCGATGAAGTTCCTCTTGATTCGTTTGGATGTGTCTGTAAATTGTCAGACAGAATGTTTCTGTAGACTCCTTCATTCTGCTCTTACCATCATGAGCTCCATCATCCATAAAGATTAGCGAGAATGTTCCAGAAGCAGTTTCATGAGCAGATTCCTACTTCCTCAACACATTGGTAGCGGTTCGTCTCTATTTCTTTGTGAAATCCAGTCTGGTCTTCTCATTCTTTCCGCTGATGAGACGTCTGTTTCTTGTGGTATTTCTGTCCTTGAAGTATTATATGAACGGTGGATTGTGAGACCTTCAGCCTGCCCTGTGGAGGATGGCGATGATGTCACCAACTACAGCGTTTGAGATTTTCTTCACAATTCTTACAAAGTTTCTGTTGTTTTCTATGTTCCACATTGTCTAACATTAATGTTTATTGTTATTTAAAATATAAGTGAAGCCAAGTTAGATATGTTTATCATTATTTTTTAGGATTTTAATTACTTTGAATTTCTACCAATATGGCAAGTTGGCTACATGGTCTAGGAAGCTAACTAATAATTATCTTGCTGTTGAGCTGAAAGCTTAGCGCACCAATTGTGCTGTTCATATTTACTGTATTTACTAGATTTGGTTATATTTACAAATGCATCTATATTCATTCATTATAATCCTGATCAGTGCGTGAAATAAAAATAAACTAGCGGGTCTGGTTTACAGGGTTTTTAGATTGATAGGTTAAAGATAACCGGCTCGCTAGTTAACTTTAACTTGCTTTAGAAAACTAGCTATTTTTAAAACAGATATTTTTGCTAAATTCAGATTTCAATTCCAACCTACACTAGATTCAATTCTGACCTTTGTAAATATTTACATTTTAAAAAAGAACAAATAACTATAATAATATTTTAGTTAAATAGGTTTCGACGTAACTAGCAAGCTAATCCTAGCTACCTTCATAGCTAGCCGAGTAATCACTTTTGTTTCATTAATACAAATTGTTTAATTGTAAACAGCTAGTTTGGTTTACAGCTGAAGGGATTTGTGTTCTGTATCAGATAAATATTTTATTTATATAAAACCAACTTGTTAATAAAAACAAACTGAGCGTGTATAAACAGTACTTAATTTTGAAGTTACCAAACATCAAAATGTAAATATCAGGTAACATAAGATTTCTCTAATTCTAGAATGTTTCATTCTGAAAAGATTGATATATAGATTGGTAGAATTGGTAGAATATAGATTGGTAGATTCCTGTGACCTGTTGTGGGTTTGTAAGAGAATCTCACGTTCTCCTCTTTTGTTATTTTACACATTAATATTAGAGATTTTGAGGACAGAGTTTGTGTTATTATTTTGAATTGTTACTGTGAGTCACATTGGGACTAAATAAATTATATACTGCGTGTGTTAGTCTTCACTCCTATCACACTCAAAGCTGCTCCCAGTGAACCAGTCACCATAATACACACTGTTATTACTGTTTAACTGCAATAATAAACAATAACAAAGTATTTTAAACGTGTGCAATAACAGAAATTTTGAAAAACGTGCAATATTACCTGTGTGCAATATGTCCTTCAGTGTAACTACTACTCGTGGTCTCTATACATTTTGTTTTGTATGTACTGTATATTATATTATGTCTCTATTCTTTTATATATTTGCATTTCTTAGTCTGCTGCTGTAACAGAGAAATTTCCCCATTGTGGGACAAATAAAGGTATATCTTATCTTAACACTGTGTATATATATATATATATATATATATATATATATATATATATATATATATATATATATATATATATATATATATATACATACACATATGTATATATATATATATATATATATATATATATATATATATATATATATATATATATAAAACTAACAATATATGTGACTTCAACCGCACATTTCGCAATTGCACATGTGTACATACAAATTGTATATATTGTATACCTCAATTGCACATTTCTCACACTTGCAAATTTGTACATACAATTGTCTATTATGTATATTTAAACTGCACATTTCACATCTGTAAATGTGTACATACAATTATTCTGTACATGTCATTCTGTTAGATTGTGGAGCTTCTGGCACTAAAACTAATTCCTCACATGTGAAAACATGCCTGGCAATAAAGCTGATTCTGATTCTAGAGAGAGAGAGAGAGAGAGACAGACAGACATACTGTATATATCCAGAGTGAGGAAAAAGGACTCAGAAAATCACCCTGGATCCCTCACATCTAATTCATCCACTTTTTGAACTTTTCCCATATGCCCGGCGATACAGAGCCCCAAATCTACCTCGTAACCTTACGTTTAATTGTTACCACCTTTATTCTAGTACATCCCTGCATCTCATTCTATTCTATTCCATTCTACCATCTGTAGCACAACAGTACATACAATTTATTTTTTCAATTTTGTGTGTTTGTGTTCTCATCTGGTTGTCTCTGTGCACCGGTGGTGTATGACACTAAAACAAATTCCTTGTGTGTGTAAGCATACTTCTGAACAAAGATCTTTTGGATTACGATTCTGACTCAGAAACCTGAAAGACAGCAATGTGTCACTGTTGATACGCTGTCATACACTGTCAGATATACATAAGGCACGCAGGGATCGTGTGAACAACATGGCTTCTGTTCCCGCTGCTTCTGTACATTCACACAACAACAGAACTCCTTTGCACGACTTCGGTTTGTAGCTCTATCACATCATCATGGATTGTTTTCTGAAACCCACACACACACTATATATATATGTATGTTCCTGTATTATATAAATACCCAAGTGTTACATGACTACTTCTAGTATTTAAGGTTTAAGTTTTTTTTCAAACATGTTAAAAATAAACTAAACAGATTACAGGACACATAAAATATCGACATTTTTTTCCTTATATCACTACAAAAAAAAAAAACCCTAAAACCAAAATGCTTATTTATTCATACGTCATTTGGCTTCATTTAAATTCAGGACTTTATTGCGTGACATAATTGTCCTGTGTAGGAACACCAGATCTGGCAACCCGTTTAAAAGGCCTGCGGTTTGTTTTTACGGAACTACTTTCGTGTCCATCCGAGTACAGAGTTCTAGTCCTTTAACCGGCTGTTTTAGAGCTTATTTACGTTATTTCTCTAACCAGATGAAGTTTGTGTGATTTATATTTTATACTATAGTTGTTTATATGAATTACGGTGCGTTATTTAAGACATAAAAGGCAGTAAGCTCTAGTTTTCTACACGGATCCGATGTGCGGCCTTTTCTTTTTCATGGACGTCCGCCATCTTGAATTTTAATGTTGATTTTAAAGTGTAGCCAAGTTCGATATGTTTATCATTATTTTTTAGGATTTTACTTCGAATTCGGATCGTAATCGAAGACTCACGTCTGATTCGCAATGGCAGCCAATGACTAAGTGAGTATTTAATTTTGTTTATTTTATTTCTAACAAAACTGGCACGATAGAAACGTAGCCTGGGAAGCTAATTGATCATTAGCATGCTAAATGCTATGCTAAATGCTATGTGCTTATAGCAGCGACGGTGCAGTTTAAATGTAACGTATTTTCTAGATTTAGTTATAATTATAAATGTATTTATATTAATGTATAATAATTCTGTTCGGTGCGTAAATAAAATAAACTAGCCGGTCTGGTTTACCGGGTTTCTTGCTAGCTAGCTAGCTAGGTTAGCCGGCTTGCTAGCTAACTTTAACTAGCTTCAGAGAACGTTAGCTATTTTTTAAAGCTAATATTTTCTTTAAGTACAATTTTAAATCGCAACGCACGATAGATTCAATTCGGTCCTTAGTAAAGATTAACAATAACTCATATGAGTTAAATCAGTTTTAATTAGCAGGCTAACCCTAGCTAGCTACATAGCTAGCCGAGTAATCACTTTTGTTTCATTAATACAAATTAAAGCACGTTTATTTCCCCCCGTATTAAATGTTTCAGACACGTTGTCATGGACATACTAGTTGGGTTTGTTTATTAAATGTAAACATCACTAGTTTCCTGAGTGTACCTGAGGTTTTTATTTGTTTGTGAAATGGGTGGAGGCTTTAGGTTCTGTGTGAGGTTAAATAGATATTATTGTTTTTATACCAATAAATATTTATATTATATTTGAAATAATAATTAACAGCGTTACAACAGTACGTGACGTGTTAAAATATTTTACATTTGTGTTTCTTGTCCTAAAGAAAAAAGGCCCAGTGAAATCTGTACACCTGTAGCCTAAACAAATAGCTGGGGACTTTGAATATTCATGAATATGTAAATTAGGACACGCCCACACGTCCTGCATTTTGGAGTAGTCGGAAATGTTTAACATCGGATTAATTTA
This sequence comes from Tachysurus fulvidraco, assembly GCF_022655615.1. Lineage (NCBI taxonomy): Eukaryota > Metazoa > Chordata > Actinopteri > Siluriformes > Bagridae > Tachysurus > Tachysurus fulvidraco. The sequence goes on along the minus strand of NC_062519.1, from coordinate 41,442,950 downwards.
ACTAGCTTTTTATTCATTTACTTCGTTGTCCTCAGAGTGATTTATGTTGCATAATGTTACCATGTTGTCCAAGCTATTTAGTCCATTATCCCAGACAGACATGTATTTTTAATTTTTTTTTTGTCCGTTTGTTGATACACTGAATGTCGGTGACGGTGTAAATCATCTGTTGTGGTGTTTTCATCTCTTTTCCTCAGCACAGAGACTCAATGCGACTAACGCAGGCGTTCTGCGGGCATGAAGTGGATGGGAGAATCCAAGAAGAACATGGTAGTAAATGGCAGACGACATGGCAGCAGGTTCAGCGAACAGCCGGGGAGCCAAAGTCGCACTCAGCATCTGCGTCACAGCAAGAGCTCGCTCAGCAGCCGGAGATGCAGCCGCCGTGAGTCATTTCATTCACCGTATGCTCCAAACGCATCATGTCTAACCTAGGAGTGAAAATCTAAACCATACAACGTGCAAAAATCAGCAACGACGTGTCTGTTCGTGTCCCTGTAACAGCACGGAACAACAACAAATTTTTATTCATTCCTGTTTTTTCACGATCAGCGTAAGAAGTAAAAAAATGTGTGAAAATAAAACAACGAGGCTGAACTCGATGAAGAACAAGAAGTTTATTTCAGCATAGCACTAACAAAATACATGTAGTACTTTAGGGTTCGTCGGAGTCAGTAAGAACACAGGACAAATCCTGCTCGAGCATTTTATACCGTTTGTAAGTCGCCCTTATCCAGAGCAATTGAGGGTTAAGGGCCTTTCTCAGGGGCCCAGCAGTGGCAGTTTGGTGGACATAGGAATCAAACTCACAACCTTCCGCTTGGTAGCCCAACACCTTAACCACTAGGCTACCACATCCCTGTGGATACACCTTGTTGTCTAGCCGGATGTCTTTAAACGTTAATCATGCTCACGTACACCTTGGCTTGGTTATCAACCAAATGGTAACCGCAGTCACGTAGACCCTTTGTTCGTGGCGGTCCTTGATGTCCTGCTGCCGCTCCCATACTGACGATTTAATCAAGTTTTATTCATTTAGAGTTCTAAACGTATTACCTTATGATACCTAAGCCTTTTTAGGAATGAGCTCTTTACGATGTGTATCTTGGAGTGGGTGCATTTATCTGTCATTTCTTACATCAGAGTTAATTGATCTTTTTTTTTTTCAAAATTATTTTCTAGAATGGAATAAAATTTAATCCAAAAGTCAGTAACATAAAAACAATGACAATTTTACGATTTTAGAAAAAATCTGTTCCGCATATTTATAAATAAATAACCACAATGTTGGCGTGTTCATTTAAATATTAACATGCTTAACATTTTAATGGGTTATAAAAGGGATTGAAAAATGGTAGTGTACAGTAATGCTATTACTACTACTACTACTAATAATAATAATACAGTATTTACTGTAATATTGAACAAATCCCATGCTTGTATTTAAAGTTTTTGCTTTTGAACAAACATTCACTCTTTATTCTTGTGTAAATATTATAATTTTTTTTCCTCAAAATAGTGAAGAATTATTTCCGTATTTTTCCAGATCCGGATAAAGCGGAGGACAAAACGAACGAACGAATGACTTGGTTTGTCTTTTCTGTCATTTTTTTTGTCATTCAGGTTTCAACGGTGGTCCGATGGAGGCGGAAAGACGCCACGTCCCGTCATCCGGAATGACGGCGAAGGAGCTGTGTGAGAACGACGACCTGACCACGAACCTCATCCTCGACCCTTACCTCGGCTTTCAAACCCATAAGATGAACACCAGGTTGCTAATTCTGTGTTCCTCTATAAATATTAAACGATGAGGTCGAATCTCTTCAATGATTTACAGAAGATATAATTTACATTACTTGACTTTAACTTTACATTAATGATCGAAGGAATCTTTAGACGATTTACAGCTAAAATTTACAGCTAATATTCTTCCAAAACATCATTAAAGTCTAGAAATATCACCATCAGCTCGGATTCTGACTAGAGAACGAGTTCCGCTTAACGTTTGACTCTAAAAGTCATATTTTTCAGTAGATTTTTTATACTTTAACATTTTATGTACAAATTTAAAATATCCAAAATCTACATAAATGTACATTAAAATGTAAACAGTTTTTCTACATGTAGGAATAATTTTTTTTAATGTAAAAAAAAAAATTAATACATTGTATTCTGAATTAATTTAGCAATTTTCTGTATAAATTTTGACTTGAATTTTTTTAATATATATAAGTGTATGTAGAATTTATGTAAGTATTGACTATTATGTAGAATTGCTAATTATTTGCTACTTATTTTTTTTTGTGGATGTTCTTTGGGACATTTTACACCCGGTCACTTCGTGTGTGTTCTCTGATCCGATAGCTATCTGATTTGTTAAAACTGTTCCATTTACATCAGGCCACATAAACGCGTCTCAGCGAATCGGATATCGATCCGATCTTTCTACTCCCGCCCAAAATGCTAATATATTCAACCTCATTTCTGGGGTAATTGAAACGTAACACACTTTGGTGTAACACAGTTTTGATGCAGTTTTCAGAACGCGATCAAAAAGAAGATGAAAAAACTGGTTACGACGTTTATGCTACAAAAAACAGTGTTTACTGCTTGCTGCGTTTTCGTTGGCGGCAACAGTGCGTTTTAAGCCCCGACGAGACGCCTGGGTGAAAGATCACCTGTGAGTGACGTAGTTCCGTTTGGGAGGAGTATAGTGCTGACGTATGTGGCTTGAACAACCACATTCATTTACACCTGTCCAGTTTCATCTGAAACGCGTCCCAGACCACCTCCTGAAGGGGTTTGTACCATCGGATTTATATCAGTCTCCAAAACGTTTCAGAGGGCATTTAGACCTGGTCTTTTTACCGTCGGGTAGATATCGGATCACAGAAAACACAGGAAGTGACCAGGTTTAAAAAGCCCCATTAACGTGGACTCTCGGTATAAAACTTTTGACGATTACCGCCTTCCGGTTTTCTCCCTCCTAGATTTCGACCCATTAAAGGAAGACAAGACGAGCTGAAGGAGATTATCGAGAGTTTTAAAAAACACAGTGACCTGGAGAAAGCTTTCGAAGCTTTAACTTGCGGAGATTCCTCCAGAAATCATCTCCTGTCCAAGACCAAGGCGCAGGAGAAGCTTTTCAAGCAACACGTAAGCCTGTTTTTTTTTTTTTCACATGATGATGATGATGATGAAGATGACGGTGTTTATTATCCCTTTTATTTTTGATCAGGTCTTCGTGTATCTGCGCATGTTCGCCAGCGACAGCGGGTTTGAGATTTTGCCATGCAACCGTTACTCGTCCGAGCAAAACGGAGCCAAAATCGTCGCTACTAAAGAATGGTACGTGAACGACGGTGCGGTTTTTTTGTCTCCTGCGCTCCTGCGTCTTCTCAGCGTGTTTGTTTTTTCTTTGTTTGTTTGTTTATACAGGAAGAGGAACGATAAGATCGAGCACCTGGTGGGTTGCATCGCCGAGCTGTCAGCCAGCGAGGAGAACATGTTACTGCGCCACGGCGAGAACGACTTCAGCGTCATGTATTCCACTCGCAAAAACTGCGCACAGCTCTGGCTCGGACCCGCCGCCTTCATCAACCACGGTATTAATTACGGCTCGGAAACGAAAAAAAACCCCGTCAAACTCAAATCTATCAGGAAATGAAAAGTTTCAAACATACGGATGCGAATACACTTGGCTAAATTTTATATTTTCTGTTTCAGATTGTCGGCCAAATTGCAAGGTAAACAAAACGATTATTGTTTTCGTCTTTTTGTCGTAAAACGTCGTAGCGCCGTAACCCCGACAGAGGAGCCGAGTGTCTTTAAAGTGTTTTTATTTTTCCGTCAGTTTGTGTCCACCGGCCGCGACACGGCTTGCGTTAAAGTTCTCCGAGATATCGAACCCGGGGAAGAAATTTCCTGTTACTACGGCGACGGCTTCTTCGGAGAAAACAACGAATTTTGCGAGTGCTACACGTGCGAAAGGTAACTTTATCGCATTTTTTTTCCCTCCATCTGAACACGTTACGATCCACAGCCGATTAACGTTGTGGCGGTTTTTTTTTCCTTCAGACGCGGCACCGGTGCTTTCAAATCAAAAGTGGGACTTCCTGTGGCAGTTCCTGTTATCAACAGCAAATACGGCTTGAGGGAGACCGACCGGCGACTCAACAGGCTGAAGAAGCAGGAAGAAGCGAGTCAGAACTCCGACGTCCGATCCGTCGACTCTCACACCGACGCAGACACTCAGGATTCTCCAAAAACACACTCATGTAAGATCAGTCAGCAGATCCAAGTCTCTGTGGGACGACTGCATTATAGTGCGTCTGAACACCGAACGCGTAGCTTCGGGACATGTTTTGAATATACAGCGTGTCCACTAGGGGGCAGAAATTTCCAGGATGTTAAACACCACATGTTAAAGTAGAACATATAATAAAGGAGACGACGCGAGGAACAAACCTTTAAGTCAGAACGGATGTTTTTCCACACGAGCATCCTCATGATCACTAAAGCAAAGTTTACAGAAAACAGACGATCCGATAAAATACATCACATCACGGTACCAGGATTCTGCAGTCCGCAGTACGTATCATCACACATTAATCCGTTTACAAGCTAGCTTATAGTACATAAAATAATCTTATGAATATTAATAACAATTTATTCATTCATTCATCTTCTACCGCTTATCCGAACTTCTCGGGTCACGGGGAGCCTGTGCCTATCTCAGGCGTCATCGGGCATCGAGGCAGGATACACCCTGGACGGAGTGCCAACCCATCACAGGGCACACACACTCTCTCGTTCACTCACACACACACACACACACTACGGACAATTTTCCAGAGATGCCAATCAACCTACCATGCATGTCTTTGGACCGGGGGAGGAAACCGGAGTACCCGGAGGAAACCCCCGAGGCACAGGGAGAACATGCAAACTCCACACACACAAAGTGGAGGCGGGAATCGAACCCCCAAACTTGGAGGTGTGAGGCGAACGTGCTAACCACTAAACCACCGTGCCCCCCCCCTCCCGATTTTAATTATTGATAAACAAAATTATTAGCAATTTTATAAACAAAAAGTTATTCAGAAGCAAGTGTATAGTCTTATATTAAAATGAGCAATTTTGGTAAAAATAAAAATTATTTATTAGTGACAAAGAAGGGGGGAAAATTTATACGTTTAATTATGAGTGAAGAAATGAATGTGGAGTAAAGTGATTATTTGGACATATTACAGTCAAATATTTTTATATTTTTTATATTTCCTGTACAGGAAAGAAATCTCACTTTATAGCACGTCACCTAACTAATGCATAGATAGTTAGTTAGTTAGTTATTTTGTTTGTTTGTTTGTTTGTTTGTTTGTTTGTTTACTGAACCAGAGGAAATTTAGTTCCTTTTTTTTTTTTGTACATTCACTTTAAAGATGCTTCCGGTGAAAGTGACGTCTCTTTTCCTTCAGTCTTCACCTGAGGAGCTTCCGTATGTCGCGTCAAAGGTTGCGTTCTTCAAAAAGATTATCATCTTTGGCCGCCGACGATTTCACTCTAACTCCACTGTAGTGACCGCTATAAAGACCCTTGTAATCATTCATAAAAAAAGTGCAGAAAGGACATGAATTTATTAGTCTATCATTTTTCTTCCTCGTTCTCTTGTCATTAGTTTCACGATTTAAGACAGCAGAAGTCGTTCTTATCCGATCTGACAAGCTGTTGGTGTTTTGGACGTCCTCACGCGACCCCTCGGCGCCCCCCTGAGCCCCCGCTCTGTGTCCTGACGCAAACACACAGCCGTATAAACCCGGCAATTCCGTTAAGTTGAACCGTAAGCCTGCGGCATTAAATCACACCCAGTTCCTTCATCGTATATTCTTCTGTTCCCCTACAGAGCGTCTGCCGATGCTTTGATCCACGATGACTCGGCAGCGTAAATGCATCCACAGATGCTCTTAGACCCTCACACCTGTCTGGGGTTTTAACTGAGCTCTGTGGGGCAGAAAACCTTCAGTCTGTTTAATACAGACTGCTTTGTTGATCTGTCACTCTTAGTTTATATACAGGGTTTAAAGGAAAGCTTTTTATATCCGTCAACATTCAGCACACGGAGCCCGTCGGAGTCGGACCTTCGCCTCGATGCGTCTCTCTTCATAAACCCTTACGTGTAAAGGTTTACATCAGGCAGAAATATTCCTGATTTCCTAAAATCAGGAGCGGATAATGATGACAATGAAAAGAAAAATAATTAGTAATAAATAAAGTCCATAAAAATAATCGCGAGCCCGACGTTCCGACAGCGAGACGCGTGTTTACGGCCCTGCGTACACAAACCGGCCCTGTTTATATCCCACTATTTATCACACCGCTATTTATTTCCTTTTATGGGTTTGTTTTGTCATTCTTCTTTTTTTATTCTTTAATTAATGGCAATAACATAAAACACCAGTTTTTCATTTTGATCTCAGTGCCTGATTTAAACACCTATAAACGTGCTAACAATAAGAAACGTCCCTCCACAGTACACCGTGGTCCTGATATAAAAGTGCAGTACGAAAGGTTTTAGGGATTTAAAGTGGCTCGTCTTCGTTTCTTTAGTTTTGTCTTCGTATGTGTGAAATTTACACACACTCAAAAGCACCAATAAGCTGCAAACACCTTTTTTTTTAAATCAAGTTTCTTTAAACCCGTTTGAATCCAGCTCGAGGTCCAGCGTTAGCGCTGACGGTTCAGTAACAGACTGTAGTTAGAAACCAGTATGAAGGAAAACCAGTATGAAGGAAATTGCCTTATTTTTTATTTATAATTAGTGTCAAACATTCCAAAAAATATTTTCTGCTGTCGTTTCCAGGTCCTTCTGTGAAACAAGTTATTTCCTCAGCGGTCGTGTCCTCGTGTCTTAGCGGTTACTATAGAAACGATAACGTATCCGTTAATATTAATCTGTGATCGTCAGAGCTGCCGTTGTACAAGACGATTCGACGCCTTCTGACCAATCAGGATTAAGAATCCAAAATTGCGTATAAAAATGTTTGCAGAAAAACATCCTGAGAAATATTTCTAACAAAAGCCTTTTTTTTTTCTTTTTCCTTTTCTGTTTAGCGTCTAGGAAAAGAGCACCGTCTAGCACGAGGGTAAAAACCAGGAGTCATGATGGACAGTCTCTCTCAAGAGCTTACACATCTACCTCACCTTCCAAACAAAGTCAAGCTAATAACAGGGTACCAAAGAGACTGAGATCGAAACCCTCCAAGCCTTCGCTCACGAGTTTGAGGTTACGGAGCCAAAGCCGAGGGTCGGAGGCGAAGACCTCCGGTAAAGAGCCGAAAGCGGCGCTCTGTAGTGACGTCCGTGTGAAAAAGGAGAAAGACTCGCTTAGGACTTTTAACTCGGCAGGATCGAGGGACTGCATAACACGACACAACGCGAAGGAAAACAATCAGCCGCCTTTAAAATTTCCCGCAGAATCCGAGAGCTGCACCTACAGGACTCGAAGGTCAACCAGGACTTTACATAAGGCGCAGGAAGCGGACGGCGTTAACGGAGAACGAAGCACTTTCCAAGGACAAACCCCGGTCATTAAAACGGAGCCGGAGGACATGGAGGAGTATCTCGCTCACGGCTTGAGGTCGGACCAGAAAACACCAGAAGACGTGTACATGAGGAGAGTCTCTACCTCCCAGCATCACCAGTTCACTCAGCTCCACCTGGACAGGAGGATAAAGAGCGAGGACAAGCGCAGCGAACATTTCACGCCAAGGTTCATGCAAAGTCCCAGCGTGAAGGACGTGCTCCTGGGGTTTCCCGAAAGGACTCGGCATTGCGGTTCCTCCAGAAAGGACAAATCTAAAGGAGGAAGTCGGAGTTTGGGAAAAGGGAAGAAAAAGAACCGAATTCCGCACTACGACGCGGTGATCCTGGACAGCAGCACAGGGATTCCCAAGCTGACCCTGCGCAGACGGAGGGACAGTGGCGAGACCAGACAGGCTCACATGAACTCCTCGAAGATCAGCATCAAGCTCGGGAAAGAGCATGAGCGAGACGAGGGAAGCTCTTACGGAGCCAGGTTCAACAACGGCTTCGCTTCCGCACCCCGAAGCAGCTCCAGCAAGCTGAAGATCCAGCTGAAGCGCGAGGACAGCGAGCACCTGGTCACGCAGACATTTCTCCATAGCAACCACAGGAGCAAGCGTGTGGAACAGCAGCCTTCGTCAGAGGAAGAGGAGGAGGAGGAGGACGAGGAGGAGGAGGAGGAGGACGACGATGACGATTACGAGGACGATTTCATCCCGCTTCCACAAGCAAAACGTCTCCGGCTCATTCTCGGGAAAGATTCCATAGACATCGATATCTCCTCCAGGAGGAGAGAGGATCAGTCGCTGAGGCTCAACGCATAAGCTCACCTTCAGACTCACATGTACATAAACTTCAGGTTAACTCCGATCATGTCACCGAAAAGAAAACCACAGATCAACGAACAACTTGAGCTGTTTTTTTTTTTTTGTCTCCCTTCAATCTAATCTAATCTAATCTCTCTCCGCTGTACACGTAGCGTGTGTGACGTCACCGCTGACAACAGCTTCAACGTTTCGCCGAACAGAGACTTTAAAACGGAAGCCTACGGAGGTTCGCGTCCGGTGTTTTAAATAGACAGTCGTGTAACATCGGTTAAAAACAACCGCCGAAACACAAAGCTGTGACCGTGGGATTGATGATGATGATGATGATGATGCTGTAATTGTAGATCACAATTTTTTTTTAGATCTCTGCGATGACGGACTTTACATCATAAAGCGGGATCGTCACACCGTCGAAGCCCAACAGCTACACAAGCACAGATCGTTTCATATAAAATAAACGTATCGTTCATACAGTTTAGAGTCGCGAACACCTTCAAATATCATGTTCTTTATTTAAACCGTTTAGTGTTCAGATGTTCATTACATCAGTGATGTAGAAAAGTTTGATGCAAAATTAAAGTCGTAGTCGATTATAAAACGATCGGCGTACGAACGGAGAAAAAACGATAAACGACACAGAGGTTTTCTGTTTATATGTGGGCGGGGCTTCTCCCTCCTCCTCCCCCTGTCAGTCACGGCATCACCAGCCAATCCCAGGGTCCTGTGCGGTCACGGACGCAGAAGAGGGCGAGCGGCTCTTTCCTCCGTCACCTCCTTTCCCGCCCGTAAGACTCGAGTTCTAATAAAATTTTCCAGCAAACGATTTCTTTTCAATCAAGAAATGGTGGAGCTTCTTGTCCGCAGTAATCACACACGCAGTACAGATACAGCAGAGAGAGACCTACATTAAAAAAATTGTAAATTGTTAAAATGCACTTAACGGACGTCTCGCTTGTAAATATTTTTGTAAAGTAAGGAAACTCGCGTGACATCATCACGATGTTGTTTTTTTTTAACGCCATGCTCTGCTGGAATCAGGTGACGACACCGATCTGACGAGTCATGTAGCATCATGGGACTATTTTCTTGTGCGGATACACTTTCCTACGCCGTCGTACCGTGAGCGTATCTGCAGAGCACAGAACTGATGTGGTTTGTTTTGTTTTATTTCCCTCCTTCTGAAATGTAATTGGTGCTGATTCTCCTCGCCGTCACGCCAGAGCTGACGCGTCGCGGCGAGAAACCGTGCGTGAATCGTACGGTGTTGGATTTTGTGAACCGGCAGAATTCCATGCCATCGGTGCTCATACATTAGGGCTTTCTGTGAATTTGTCACCACATAACATTCCACACACCATGAGGTTTTCTCTCTCTCTCTCTCTGTCTGTCTCTCCATCTCTGTCTCTCTTTGTCTCTCTCTCTCTCTCTCTCTCTGTGTCTGTCTCTCCATCTCTGTCTCTCTTTGTCTCTCTCTCTCTGTGTCTCTTCTCTCCATTTCTGTCTCTCTCTCTCTTTCTCTCTCTCTCTGTGTCTCTGTCTCTCCATCTCTGTCTCTCTCACTCTCTCACTTTTTGTGTCTTTCTGTCTGTCTGTTTCTCTCTCTCACTCTCTCTGTCTCTCTCTCATTCTCTCTGTCTCTCACTCTCTCTGTCTCTCTTTCTTTCTCACTCTCTCTCTCTTTCTGTCTCACACTCTCTCTCTCTCTCTCTCTCAGATCGTTCGACCCAGAGTGTGTGATATTCACGCACGGCATTACCTTCTGTCTCGATTAACGATGATCTTTAAAGGTCACGCTTTCGTTCTTTACCTCTTCTTTCCCTGGAAGCGTTCACCCCTAATCACAGCACTAATCACCATTAAGGCAGATTATTTTCTAGGAAATTACAAATTCTTCATCCTTATTAGTTATTTATTCATCACTTACCTACAGCATCACTTCCCGAGGTCTTTTCGTCCCCTTACGTTGTCTGCATCAAAACGATTTCTTCACCTATTATATTTATTCCCCAGTCTTTTACGTTAAAAGTTCGTTCCTCTTCTCGCTGACGCTCTTAGCAGCTATAAACAGTCGTTCCCTCACCGAAACTGGAGACTCCTTCTATAATAAAGGTTAAATAAACTCCGCCTCCTCACAGAGCATCAGATAAACCGGGTGGTTTATTTTATCGTCGGTTTAGTCGGTTAAATCTCGGCGAACGATATTTGTAGCCGTGTTGCTGAATGAAAACAAGTCGACGTCTTTACGGCCAATCGGCTTTCAGGATCGAACGGCGCTGTGGTTTAAGTGAGACGATAAGCGAACTCATTCCTCCGATAGCACACGGTGCCTTTGACATCACGGGCCATGACATCATGACATTTACATTTACGGCATTTGGCAGATTTACTTATCCAGAGCAATTTTTTTTTTTTTTAAATCTCATTTTATACAACTGAGCTATGGAGGGTTAAGGGCTTTGCTCAGGGGCCCGGCCCTGGGATTCAAACTCACAACCTTCCAATTGGTGAACCAACACCTTAACCACTGAGCTACCACATCCCTGATCACGTGACATCATGACATCTCTCTGGTCGGTTCCTCCGTGCTGCTTGATGCCGTAGAACATCACAAGACGCCTCGAGATGAACTTCATTATTGTGTCCGTATCACCAGCAGCCGGGTCCCAGACCTCATCCCGTCTTCCTACTAACTCGTGAATCTCTCTGTCTCTCTCTCTCTCTCTCTCTCTCTCTCTCTCTCTTTCTCTGCACCATTTATTCTGTCCATCTCTGTAAAGCCTCCGGTTACGATTCCAGCTCGGACTCTGTGTGCATAGTGTGTTTATAAGGGTTTGGGGTACAAGCGACATAGAAAAGCAAATGTGCAGAAGTTGCTCACTATTTAAAACTTGTTTTTATTTAACAGTTTTGAGATACTTGAAATGAAGATAAAGTCCCTTTGGGGGAAAATTCAGACCACTTCTGTGTCCTGCTCTGAGATCTGTTCGACGTCTCCGTTCTCTCCCGAACAGTCGAGTTAGGGGAGGATTCCGTCTGGAGGTCGGAGGGTTAAAAGAAATGTTTTATTTATTTATTGCAATAACGCAGTGAAAGTTTAATCCGTAGGAAGCTGAAGTCACTACAAGCACCAAAACTCCTCACTGTTATTTATTTAAGGATGAGGTTTATAAAGGAGAAAGTGTGAGTGTGAGAGAGAGACAGAGTGTGTGAGAACGAGAGAGAGAGACAGACAGAGAGAGACAGAGAGAGATACAGACATACAGACACAGAGAGACAGACAGAGAGAAAGAGACAGACAGACACAGAGAGAGATACAGACATACAGACACAGAGAAATACAGACACAGAGAGATAGTGACAGACAGACAGAGAGATACAGACACAGAGAGATACAGACCGAGGGTGAGAGACCGACAGACCGAGGGAGGGAGACCAACAGACCGAGGGAGAGAGACCGACAGAGAAATAAAGAGAGATAGAGACTGATAGAGAGAAATAAAGAGAGAGAAAGAGAGAACACTAAAAAGGGAAGGAAGAAAGAAAAAAAGCTACTAGGAAATACGAATAAGACAAAGAAAAACACTGGAAGTCTATAATAATATGTGTGAGTTAAAGAAAGAAATACTGTTTATATGAAAGAAGGAAAAATAAAAAGAAAATTAGAAAAAGAAAATATCGGTAAAGAAACAATGAAAGAAAAAAGTAAAGCCATAAGACAGAGAAAGGAAAGTAATGGGGAAGAAAATAATGAGGGAAAAGAAACATAAAAATTAAACCAACGAGAAATGAATATAAATAAAGACGCACTGAAAATCTTCTTTACAGCTGAATCCAACCTCAAATGTCTCAGTAAATAGAGCTGCTGTGTTCCCTTATGTCCCAGTTTGTCCATCTTCATGTCCATGTCCCTCCCTGACCGGTCGCTCAGACGAGCGCCACGAAGTCGTCGATCTAAATCACCTCCATGTTCTGACCCTCACGTGGTGACCCCCAGGTGCTGGTGTTACGCCAGAGATGTTTAAACCGACGCCACATCAGACCCCAAAAGCTGCTAATCGGGACCTTTTTAAAATGAGTAAAGAACAATTTATTATATATAAGATTGTTTTTATTTTATCTCTGGAAAATTGTCCATAGTGTGTGAGTGTGTGAGTGAATGAGAGTGTGTGTGTGTGCCCTGTGATGGGTTGGCACTCCGTCCAGGGTGTATCCTGCCTCGATGCCCGATGGCGTCTGAGATAGGCACAGGCTCCCCGTGACCCGAGAAGTTCGGATAAGCGGTAGGAAATGAATGAGTGAGAGTGCTTTTATTTTGCTTTAAAATGCCTGACCTTGTGATCATCACAGACATCCACACGGTGGCCCTACAGAGAAGGACACGACCGCACCTCAGAGGTTCGCCGTCTCTTATATTCTGCATTTTATTATTCGTTGTTGACGAGAACCTCTGGAGAAACGCTTCTTCATTACACCTCGGTGACGTATTCAGAGTTAGATTAAAGGTAAAGTGGCAGTAAAACTGCGTCGAATATCGACTTTATTTTGTGTGTTCGTCGTGTAAAGAAAAGAACGAAAGCTCGTCTCGTATTCGCGCGCTAAGGGATTTTCCGTGTCGCTTGCGCTTCCCCGAGGCTTTGACACGCTTTATAAGCCCTGATCTAATCCTGCGCCGCTCTTTTCAGAAGTCTCTCAGCTCTCTGATTGTGTTTCTCACTCCAGCTCGATGATGAGGCAGGAGATGCGGCGCTGCTCTCTGAAGTGCTCACCACTTTTTTTTTTTTTCTTCATGCTCCCTTCTCTCCTCCTCTGGATTGAAAAGGAACAGGATCCCACCTCAGATCTCGAAGGAAATTCAGTGTTTTCACCGATAAAAATCTGTCCGTTTATTTAACCTTCCAGAACTCAGATTTGTGCAGAACGCTGTACAGGAAATCCTTTTTTTTTTTTTTTAACGAGTTAACAAATAGCAATCAGCTCGTTAGGTGCTGACTAAATGTTATGGCTGGTCGCTTAGCAACAGATAAACCGATCAGAACCTGAACAGCGCTTCGTCCTTGTATGAGGTGAAAACCAGGACGGAGCTGAACAACGCCGAGCAAAAACGGCTCGGTAAATAAAGTCAGGAGGCGAAACACAGTGTAAACATCACAGAAGTGTGTGCTGTAGAGAGGGGGAAATACGTCACGCTGAATAATTCAGAGGTCAACGAACGGACGAATGGCAGGTCGACTAAACGACAAACTTAAAAAGAGCAAAAAAGACGATAAAGCTGTGAAAGATAACCGAACCTGCTCGGGTGCAGAAGCACAGACCTGAACTTTTAGTCACCGACGTGAAAGCGTGAGACGAGCCGTTATTTAAAGAGGACGAACGCTGGAGTTATCCAATCAGAGTCACTGATACACACATATGCAAATAAGAAGATCCAGGCTTTAGGAATGTACAGTGTGAAACTGGTTAGATTCTAAAGAGCCAGGATTCAGTGTTAACCCGGGAAAAGTAGAGCTGTGTGAAACCTCAGACTACATAAACCCAGGATTACGTTTAGACCAGTTTATAATCACACAGAGAAATATTTCATGTACGTTAAGCCTTCAGAGGTCCTGAGCACAATCCTGTCTATCAGAGGGTCACGAGTAAGACTCGTATCCTTACGTCTCAGTTGTAGGATGTTTTGGATGAAAAAACATCCACAAATGTCAACCAGGTGCAGAACAAACCAGACTGAGAAAACACGCACAACAAAGCCTATTCCTGCTGGTCCTGAGAGCCTCGGCTGCGGGTGTCCGTCACGGTGATTTCTTCAGTTGCTCTGGTTTTCCTGTCTGTGTACCACATGCTCAAAAAAAGTCAGGTTACTTTTAGGTTACTCATCTTCATTTAGGTGACACTGGAAATGTAAATAATGTCGTTTCTACAACAGTTTATAGTCCAGTGGAATTGTGTGACCAAGAGCTCCTGAGGAACTAACAGGTCAGCATCATTACCGACTTCATTACAGACTTAACGCTCATTCCTTCCTGCCGAAGTCTTCAAACGTCCGCCGACGAAGACCCGAGACGAAGACACGAGCACAAAGATGACCGACGTAACAGCGGATCAAAGACAGCGTGATGGGCTCATAGTGGTTCTATCGTTTGATCTATCCTCAGCATTGTGACACCATTCAGTGTTTTATACAGTAGGTCACTAAGAGTACTTTATAATCAATGTGAAATTTGACTGGAAGCCAATGCAGAGTGGATAAGATAGGAGCGATGTGTTCATATCTTCTGGTTCTAGTTAGGACTCTTTATGCTTCTGCTGGAACATCCGGGCAGTCGAACACTACAATGTTCCAGCCTAGAGTTTATAAAAAAAAAGCATGAATTAGTGTTTCTGAATCATGTAGTGATGATATAAAGACCATGCAGAGTTACTCTGGAATCAGAAATCTTACTTCTGGATGCATGTCGTCCTAGAACGAGCACTTGGGTCTGTCAGGGTTGAGCAGGAGGAAGTAATAAGATGAGAAGTAGGAAGTCTCCACTGTCTAATGCCCTACAGTCACATAACTGTGTGTCATCAGCAAAGCTATTGTAATCAACCCACATACCAGCAGCTATAAACGGTTATCCTTCACCGGCCTCGTTTTTCATCAGCTCTGTATATCAAGACGATAAAAAACCCCCACAGTTTGTCACGTTAACGAGAAGAAAAGCAATTAAACGTGTAAAAGATGAACAGAATTTTTTTTTTTATCTCTGACTGACAAAACACTGACACTGGAGACTTATTCCATGCGTGTTAGATAAAAACCTCGTCGATGAATTCCACACGCAGATCTTCTAATCGGCAGTAGAGAATCCGCCGTGAACGGGGTGAGAAGTTACTACAGAAATGATCACGTATTACAACACCTTCTGACCAATCAGAATCCAGCATTCTACTGTTCATTCATTCATTCATTCATTCATTCTCTACCGCTTATCCGAACTTCTCGGGTCACGGGGAGCCTGTGCCTATCTCAGGCGTCATCGGGCATCGAGGCAGGATACACCCTGGACGGAGTGCCAACCCATCACAGGGC
This sequence comes from Tachysurus fulvidraco, assembly GCF_022655615.1. Lineage (NCBI taxonomy): Eukaryota > Metazoa > Chordata > Actinopteri > Siluriformes > Bagridae > Tachysurus > Tachysurus fulvidraco. The sequence continues at coordinate 41,427,473 of NC_062519.1, read as the reverse complement.
ACACACACACACTCTCATTCACTCACACACACACACACACACTACGGACAATTTTCCAGAGATGCCAATCAACCTACCATGCATATCTTTGGACGGGGGGAGGAAACCGGAGTACCCAGAGGAAACCCCCGAGGCACGGGGAGAACATGCAAACTCCGCACACACAAGGTGGAGGTGGGAATCGAACCCCAACCCTGGAGGTGTGAGGCGAACGTGCTAACCACTAAGCCACCGTGCTCCCACATTCTAGAGTTGTACATCAGAAATAAACCCGGACTCTAACCCTAATGCCTCTCTGAAGCTTTGTTTGTCTTTTATTTTTTCGATTTGCATAATAAATAACTACGATAAATCCTGACGTTGTTAGCGGTAACGAGCGAAGCATCGACCCTGTGCTCCTGTGACTGTGATGAAGACGAGGACTGGGATGAGGACTGTGGTGAGTTTGTTTGTTTTTCCTCTCCTCCTGAGGCTGCACATGGTGGTAATTCCAGACTCCTGCTGAACGTGGCAGACCCCCTTTTCATCCCACCTGCCCACCGCTGCACCACGGGAGCCTGTTGCCATGGAGATGTTCCCAGTTCGTTATCATTCGGAAGCTCTGTGTTATGAAATTGCAGAGTGGAAAATGGGAGAATCACAACATGTCTATGAGCTGAGGAGGAGACACAAAAGTGCATTCACTTTTTTATTTAATTTTTATTTAGAATTGTGTATTTATATTAAGATTATCCCCCCCCCCTCTCTCCCTCCCTCTCTCTCTCTCTCTCTCTCTCTCTCTCTCTCTCTCTCTCTCTCTCTCATCTTCTTTCCTGATTAAACCCTTTATAATCCCTTCTTTCATTTTGTTTTCACACTTGTTCAAGAACATTCCTCGTTGCCGTGAAGGACCTCCTGACGTCTGGCATTTACTGCAATGTTCTATAAAGCTGCTCTGAGACGACGTCCATCGTCAAAAGTGTTAATAATAAATTTTAATTGAATTACATTTAAGTGAAAAAAATAAGGGAGATAATGCTAACATAATGCTAATCAGGGGGGCACGGTGGCTTAGTGGTTAGCACATTTGTCTCACACCTCCAGGGTTGGGGGTTTGATTCCCTTGTGTGTGGGGAGTTTGCATGTTCTCCCCGTGCCTCGGGGGTTTCCTCCGGGTACTCCGGTTTCCTCCCCCGGTCCAAAGACATGCATGGTAGGTTGATTGGCATCTCTGGAAAATTGTCCGTAGTGTGTGTGTGTGTGTGTGTGTGTGTGTGTGAGTGAATGAGAGTGTGTGTGTGCCCTGTGATGGGTTGGCACTCCGTCCAGGGTGTATCCTGCCTCGATGCCCGATGACGCCTGAGATAGGCACAGGCTCCCCGTGACCCGAGAAGTTCGGATAAGCGGTAGAAGATGAGTGAGAGTGAGAATAATGCTAATCATGTAAATAACATATCGTTATTATTATCATACTGCACAATTCACCAAAATGAAAGAAACACACTAAAAGATTAGTGACATTTTCAGTGGCAATGCGTCTGACGTTTAAACGATCGGGATTCAGAAACCACTCCAGGTTAGTTAACACAGAGAAAAATCCTACCTTGCTTTTTAATACGGATTTGCGGCAGTTATAGCTACAGTTCACGGCAGTCTGTGATGTAAAGGATGAATGAACAGATTGTAAACACATTAGCATGTTAACATATTAGCGGTTAAAGCAGCTGTATGTGATATTGATGGAGGTTTAGCACGATGCGCTGCTTCATGTTTGTAGGAAGACGCGGCGTTGTGCCTGGAGCAATAAGTGTGTGTGTCTGAGGGTAAAAGTACATTTGTGTACCACACACTGTACTGATACACAAGCCGTTCCTGAACCATTCCCAGGGTGGGAACAAACCCACAAGACCTGCTGTTTTGGACGTTCTGGTAATTCTGCCCTGGTCAAAATCGCTCAGATCCAAACTCTTACCTGTGTTACATTTTACACCTCTTTAAGAACCGACTGTTCAAATTCTGCCTAATAAAATACATCCCACCTCTTTACAGGTGCTGCTGTAACGAGATAATCAATGTTATTCACATCATCTGTCACTGGTGTTAGTAGTATGGATGATCAGGGTAGTGTGTTTGTGTGTGTTTGTGTGTTTATGCGTGTTTGTGTGTGTGTGTTCTTGTGTGTGTATGCGTGTGTGTGTTTGTGTGTATGTGTGTTTATCCGTGTGTGTGTGTTCTTGTGTGTGTATGTGTTTGTGTGTATGCGTGTTTGTGTATGTGTGTGTGAGTGTGTGTATGCGTCTGTGTGTTTGTGTTCTTGTGTGTGTACGCGTGTGTGTGTTTGTGTGTGTTTGTGTGTATGCGTGTTTATCCGTGTGTGTGTGTTCTTGTGTGTATGCGTTTGTGTGTATGCGTGTTTATAGGTTGTGTGTGTGTATGCGTGTGTATGTGTGTTTGTGTGTGTATGCGTGTGTGTGTTTGTGTTCTTGTGTGTGTATGCGTGTGCGTATTTACACAACACACACCACCGTATTTACACAACACACACCACCGTATTTACACAACACACACCGAACTTTTTACACAACACACACCACCGTATTTACACAACACACACCACCGTATTTACACAACACACACCACCGTATTTACACAACACACACCACCGTATTTACACAACACACACCAAACCTTTTACACAACACACACCACCGTATTTACACAACACACACCACCGTATTTACATAACACACACCACCGTATTTACACAACACACACCACCGTATTTACACAACACACACCGAACTTTTTACACAACACACACCACCGTATTTACACAACACACACCACCGTATTTACACAACACACACCACCGTATTTACACAACACACACCACCGTATTTACACAACACACACCAAACCTTTTACACAACACACACCACCGTATTTACACAACACACACCACCGTATTTACATAACACACACCACCGTATTTACACAACACACACCACCGTATTTACACAACACACACCAAACCTTTTACACAACACACACCACCGTATTTACACAACACACACCAAACCTTTTACACAACACACACCACCGTATTTACACAACACACACCACCGTATTTACACAACACACACACCGTATTTACACAACACACACCACCGTATTTACACAACACACACCACCGTATTTACACAACACACACACCGTATTTACACAACACACACCACCGTATTTACACAACACACACCACCGTATTTACACAACACACACCACCGTATTTACACAACACACACCACCGTATTTACACAACACACACCACCGTATTTACACAACACACACCACCGTATTTACACAACACACACCACCGTATTTAAACAACACACACCACCGTATTTACACAACACACACCACCGTATTTACACAACACACACCACCGTATTTACACAACACACACCAAACTTTTTACACAACACACACCACCGTATTTACACAACACACACCACCGTATTTACACAACACACACCACCGTATTTACATAACACACACCACCGTATTTACACAACACACACCACCGTATTTACACAATTCTCACCACCGTATTTACACAACACACACCACCGTATTTACACAACACTCACCACCGTATTTACACAACACTCACCACCGTATTTACACAACACACACCACCGTATTTACACAACACTCACCACACTTTTTACACACCAAACTTCATTTTTTACAAGCCTGACTTTACAGATGAGACACATCACACCACCAAGTTTGGAAAATTTTAAGTTTCCTGATTATGACTTAGTTGATTAGTGAATTTCATCATCAGGATCCATTCTATTTAATTCATACTATCTAGTTTAATATAAAGTTTGTATAGTTTATTATTCACTTACATTTCTATTCATTTCATATTAAATAGTAACACAAGTAGCTTATTGTCTCAGCGAGCTCTGAAGCCTTAGACATGATGATTTAACACAGAAGTGGAAGCTACAGTATAATAAGCAATAGATTCAGGTCTGTTTCTGAAGAGAAATGTCATTATTTTCATCAGTGAGCCTCAGTATGCGCCTGTTCATTTCTTTTTGTTTTTCTGAAACAATCAGTTTCTCAAAAAAAAAAAAACTCTGTTTCTTCTTCTTTCAGTTCCAGCCTGAAGAAAAAGTGCACTATTTCCTACAGACTACAGTTCAGAAACAAGATGATGAATTCCGAGACACTACGGTCAACAAGCTTCTGGGAGGAAGAGCCACATTTTCACCTGAGACCGTGTCTGTACCCCAACATGTGTCTCCACCCAAACCCGCATCTCCTCCAAAGCCTGTGTATCAACCTGCGTCCCGTACCTACAGGTAACGCTGCGTCCGTCGACTCTTCACCGACTCGTCCCCAACTGACATTGGGAGAAATTATGGACGCACTGGATAATGAGCTGGAGGAGGCAGAGAAGCATAAGTAGCAGAAGGTCAGCAAGAAGAAGGAGAGTCGTAAACTGGTTCAGGAAAAGAGGGAGAAAGTTACAAAAATTAAGAAGAAGACAAGGTTAAGAAGGTCGTATAAAAGAAAGAAAAAGTTGAGGACTTTGATAAAAAGAAAATGATAGAGCAGAAGGTCAGCAAGTAGAAAGAGAGTCTTGAACTGGTTCTGGAAAAGAGGGAGAAAGTTATTAAGAAGAAGGACAAGGTAGAGGAGGTCAGAGAAAAGAAAGAAAACGTTGAGGACTGATAAAAAGAAGAAGATAAAGCAGAGGGAGAAGTCAGTGGATGTTCGGGAGCAGAAGAATGCTTACAGCACACCGAACACAAAGGTACAGCATTAAAGTCTGTCTGCACATCGCAGACCTGAGAGGACGTGCCTTTGTGCCTTTATTTTTCGGTCTCATTTCTCACGTTTTGAGCTTTTTGGCTTATTTAATACACTGGATGTTAACTGGACTTTGTTCTGCAGGGGGTTGAACTGTTCATTAGGGGTTTGGACTCCACCATCGATAAGCAGCGCCTCTATGAGGAGTTCTTCCAGTTCGGGAATATCATACTAATGCCTCCGTTTTCTTTCTTTCTTTCCCAATACACCGTGTTGAGTTCCTTTTCCTCTCTCTTTTAGAAGACACGTGTTTTTTTCATACACCGTATTTTATATAGCTGCTATATAATGCTAATATGCTATATGGTATTATATATAGATAAGATGCATACATGGATCGTAGGGGGATCAGTCACAGTTCCCTGATGCTAACACGGCATAGCTGTTCTGTTTTAGATATATTTTAGTCTGTGTTTAATGCTCATTGTTGGATTTCTGTACAGTTCATGATGTCAAAAGGATATGGATTCGTATCATATTCCTCTGAAGTCGAAGCCAACACAGCTATCAGGGAGACGAACGGGAAGATTGTGGGAACAAAAATGCTGAATGTGAAAAAAAAAAGGAAGTAGCAAAGCAGAAGAAGTGGCTGGAAAAGAAATAAGTGTCAGACTTTAACAAAAGCTCAAAGAGGCTCTGGCCATTTTTATAAGGAATTCTAATAAGAAGCAATACAATGACATCGTTCCAATGTTGCACAAATGGTCTGTTTTTAATTACAGTAAATAAATGTTGGTGTAAATGCAGAAATAATAGTGCTGTAACATAATCAGCTCATAATCAGCTCATAATCAGATTGGTGTTGGGCTACCAATCGGAAGGTTGTGAGTTCGATTCCTCCGTCCACCAGGCTGCCACTGCTGGGCCCCTGAGCAAGGCCCTTGACCCTCAATTGCTCAGTTCTATAAAAAATTAGATAAAATTGTAAGTCACTCTGGATAAAGGTTGTCTGGTGAAAATGTAAATTAATTAAAAATGAATAACTGAACATCATTAAAACCTCAGTTACAGTATGAACTGTTATGAACTGAGTAAAAATATACAGATATAAATACAGATCACGTTAGTAACAGTAAACCGACCAGAGACTCAATCGGTAGAACACGTGTGAGAGTCGGAACACACGTGAGATTTTATTTATTGGTGTGCGGTAAGTTAAAAAAAACAGTTTTTATATGTTTAAAAAAAAAAATCATGTGTGCTGCATCACCTGTCATCACATGGTTATACTTGTAGACTCACGTCACTACATTTTACTGCAACGTTTATAACGTGTTTAGAAATTCTTAAGGCTTCGTGTGAAGGCAGTATACTTAACGAACATGTTATGATGCATTCGTAAGGCATTATATACCGTATGTTGTTCTACTTGTAGAATTTACAAATGAGTGAATTTAATAGTTTCTCGATTTGAATTCTGCCGATGTTCTTAAGATGCTAATATGTCAGGTCTCATAAAGCGTTATATAACATGGGGCTGGATGTGTTCAGTATTCGCTATAAGACATGTTATACACATTACATATAATGCTAATGATTCATAATGCATGAGATAAGAGCTTTAGTAACCTTGAAGAAAAAACTCTTTGCCAGAGATCGAAACTCCCTTAAAAAAACAAACAGATAATAAACATAGCAATGAAGTGTTGCTCATTTTCATGATTAATTATAATAATGTGTAAATCCTTGAGAATGCATTATACTGTAATAACTGTTTATTAAGGAAATGACCTTTAAGGAAATGACCTTTTAAGATGTGTTGCTACTGTAATATTAACATCTTCCCCTATTAAATACACCGGGGCAAACAGTATCAACCGTATCTGTATCAGACACTTATTGAATCGTTAGTAAGCGTTTATCCTGTTCAGCGAGGTCTATCCCGGGAATACTGGGCGTTATGTGGGAATACGTCCTGGATGTCATGTCAGCGTAATTTGGAGTCCCTTCCATCCCCCATCGCTGTGGCTTAAGACAGTAGGAATAAACCAAAGAAACTGAAAGGAAGCCAAAGGGAGAACTTGATGAGAACTTGATGAGAACATCATCTGTATGGACTGCACAGACCTCCACCAAACACACACTGACACATCAAACTGTTACATGCTGTTTTGCACACTTTTTTGCTCTTTTGCACAAACTGTCCAACATTCCAGTCGTTTTGCACAAACTGTCCAACATTCCAGTCGTTTTGCACAAACTATATAATATTTCAGTCGTTTGCTGATTTTGCACAATTCTATACATTATCCCAAGGACCTGCTGCTGGAATCTGTGTTCATTCTAATGTTACTGCACGCAATATTGTTTGAACGTTCAGTATTCACACACAGTATATACACTGGTCGGTCTGCGCTGTGTCTGTTTACTGTTTATTGTCTTTTGTGTATTGTATTTTTTGTACTTTTTGTATTGTCTTTTGTCCTGCACTGTCTTTTGTCCTGCACTGTCTTTTGTCCTGTCTGTCTTGTTTATCTTATCTTGCACTGTTTGCCAGAGGTGGGAGTAAGTCACACATGTGCCAGTCACAAGTAAGTCTCAAGTCATGAATGTCAAGTCAAAGTCAAGTCGAGTCTTTTTTTAATATTTGTCAAGCAAGTCTCAAATTTGCGACTTAAGTCTGACTCGAGTCAAGTCGAGTTTCCCATCTCTGAGTCATTTAACTCAAGTCCGAGTCAAGTCTCAAGTCATTAAATCAAGTCGAGTCTTTTTTTAATATTTGTCAAGCAAGTCTCAAGTCTCAAATTTGCAACCTAAGTCTGACTCGACTCGAGTCCCCCATCTCTGCTGTTTGCACCAGGTTGCACAGTTGCACTTTATGTATCTAGGACTACTTACTAGGTAGGCTACATTTACATGTAGAATACATTTTCGGTTCTTTTTTGTGTATATACTGTACATGTGAAAGAGTTGACAATAAAGAAAAACTTGAACTTGAACTTGAACTTGAACTAAGTCCTTAGCTCTGTCTTTGTTTTATGTAGCACCACGATCCTGGAGAAACGTCGTCTCATGTCACTGTGTACTGTAACAGCTATATATGGTTGTAATGACAATAAAAGCTTCTTGACTTGACTTGAGAACATCGAGGACACGTAATTTGTTGTTGTTGTTGTTTTTGTTGTCGCTCTTAAAGCAATACACACTCACACGTACGTCGTTTGTCTTTATTAAACCCTCACCTAGAGAATCCTAAGACTTTGACCGATTGAATTCATTCAAACGCTCGCTGGTGTTTTTTTTTTTTTGCCTGTCAGCTCTATTTGTCCTCTAAGTCGAGGAAGTGGAAACACGTTGCTTCCTAAAGGTCAGTCTGTTCTAAATGCGCATTATGGAAAGATTTCAATCCTACAGGATTCGGTGCTTCTTTAATCCATGAACTGCAATTTGTCATGTGATCAATGTGTATTTTGATTTATTTATTTATTTATTTTTGCCAGAAGCTTTTAAGCAACATATTTGATCAAACATGATTATCTGAAATGTCAATGGATCCCCTGAGTCTGGGACAACTTCCCGTGTTGTTCCCTCACTAACAGCAGGGATATTTGTGGCTACAAAGACATAAAGAGACAGTAGCACAATTTAATATGACTTAATGTCTCTCTCTCTCTCTCTCTCTCTCTCTCTCTCTCTCTCTCCCTTTATTTAGGTTTAAGATTTACAACATCTAACATTTTTGTGTTGTGTTTATCCTCCTTTTAAAAAGAAAATCATTTATCCGAACTTCTCGGGTCACGGGGAGCCTGTGCCTATCTCAGGCGTCATCGGGCATCGAGGCAGGATACACCCTGGACGGAGTGCCAACCCATCACAGGGCACACACACACTCTCATTCACTCACACACTCACACACTACGGACAATTTTCCAGAGATGCCAATCAACCTACCATGCATGTCTTTGGACCGGGGGAGGAAACCGGAGTACCCGGAGGAAACCCCCGAGGCACGGGGAGAACAAGCAAACTCCACACACAAAAGGCGGAGGCGGGAATCGAACCCCCAACCCTGGAGGTGTGAGGCGAACGTGCTAACCACTAAGCCACCGTGCCTCCCAAAAAGAAAATCATACAGAATGAAATTCAATACAAATGTATTTGTTTGACGTTTTTAACGACGGACGTTGTCTCAGAGCAGCTTTACAGAACATAAGAAACATAATACAAAAGGTTTATTATACAAAGTTTAACTTTATACAAAAGGTCAAGATTAATATTAGACTTCTATTTAAATGTGTTTGTATTTATCCCTAATAAACAAGTCTGAGGTGACTGAGGTGACTGTGGTGAGGAAAAACTCCCTTAAACGGAAGAGGAAGAAACCTTGAGAGGAACCAGACACAAAAGTGAACCTCATCCTCATGTGGGTGACCCTGGAGGGTGTGATTATAAATATACAATCCGACAATTGTGTATTAAAGAGGAGGATGTTGTCCTCAAAGACCACCTGTAGTCCATGCGGAATCCAACTGGAGCTTAAACATCTCTAGATGCCTCAGGATCCTCACCTCAATGAAGGTCCAAAATGTTCATGACGCGGAATCCAACTGGAGCTGTTATATCTCTAGATGCCTCAGGATCCTCGCAGCAGGTACCGAAGCATTCGGGCCTTCACGACCAGACTGTGTAACAGTTTCTTCCCACAAGCCATCAGATTCCTTAATAACTGAACTGTACTGAACACACACACACACACACACACACACACACACACATCAAATGTATGGACTGCACAGACCTACACAAAATACACACATTTCCAATATACATCCATCAACCTGTTTGCATGCTGTTTTTGCACACTTTTTGCTTTTGTGAACACAGTTGGCAATAAAATTGTGGAACGTCTTCTATTACAAAACTACTTCCTGTTCCCATGTATGTTATTGCAGCACTACACATTCTTTCCTTCCTCCAAGTATCTCTTAAAGTTAATAAGACACAAAAAGGTTCACGTTCATGAAACAGAAGAACCTGTGATGCTTCACCTCATCAGTCCTGAAGACTCACCGGCACTGGAGTCTCCTTCTCTAAACATCTTACAGGAAACATTTCATATCAACGTACAAGTTTTTTTTTTTTAATCTGTCCAACATAAACTAGAAATAATTCCACATCACTGAGAGACCAATAATTTCATATCAAACATGACTTCAGTATGTCACATGGAGCCTGGTCCAGGTCTTCATTTCTTGTATTTTTTTGAATGATATGAGATTGGGGTTTAGGAAAAGCTCACAAATGTCATTATCTATAATTCTTCTCTTTATATACTGTATGTTACACCTCTATATGTTATGGAAGCTTGATAAATTTCTATAGAAGCAAGAAAAATCCATTGTTTCTTCAGTATAGCCTCACACCTCCAGGGTTGGGGGTTCGATTCCCGCCTCCGCCTTGTGTGTGTGGAGTTTGCATGTTCTCCCCGTGCCTCGGGGGTTTCCTCCGGGTACTCCGGTTTCCTCCCCCGGTCCAAAGACATGCATGGTAGGTTGATTGGCATCTCTGGAAAATTGTCCGTAGTGTGTGAGTGAATGAGAGTGTGTGAGTGAATGAGAGTGTGTGTGTGCCCTGTGATGGGTTGGCACTCCGTCCAGGGTGTATCCTGCCTCGATGCCCGATGACACCTGACATAGACACAGGCTCCCCGTGACCCGAGAAGTTCGGATAAACGGTAGAGAATGAATGAATGAATGAATGAATGAATGAATGAATGAACGTGTGTAATCATGTAGGTAGTCATTTTCTAGGCTTTGAATGAATGATTCTTCAGTAATATAAAACACAGTCCTTTTGAGGCATCTGTTAAAGTTAGAAAGACCAAAAACAAAGCTTTTATTTTGTCACGTATATATTACAGCATAATAAAATTCTTTCCTTACATATCTTATTTTTGAAAGTCAGGGTCACCTCTGGAGCAGAAATTGTTAAGGGCCTTTCACAAAGGCCCAACAAGTGGCGGATTTTGGCAGTGCTGGGGCTTGAACCTTAATCTACTAATCAAAAACCCAGAGCATTAACACTTAAGACACAACTGCCACTAACAAGCTGGTCTAAATGTTTGTTTGTGTGAAGGCTTTTAAAGAACACCTATGTGTCAAAACTCGCGACACACCCCGGCAGGTCTCTAACCGAACAGAGCCGCGCTGGCAGTCGTTTGCGACCGGTCTTTTGAAATCTAATCACACACCGAATCTTCCTGAGCCGTAGGTGGTTTTTCTGCCACAAAATCTAATAGAACATGCTCCAGGCTTTCATAAATCTGACTCGACTCTCCCACTCAGCATGAAGTTCGAATCTTTTATTTACCAAGTACAAGATGTACAAAAGATTTATTTTTTCCTTATGTGTAGGTGTTACTATATTAGATAAGGTACAGAGGCACGAAAAAAAGTGTAGAGAATAATTCTATAAAACAAGAATGAAATAATGTGAATATCAAAAAAAAACATAGCACATAGATATAAAAAGGAAGATAATGTTATGCACGATGACTGCGTGCTGCGTGCTTTGGGCCGACTCCAGACCAGAGAGGGTTTTTTTTTATTTTGTATTTATAGACTGTTAGTTTAGCTAAGGATTATATCATTTACAGAGCACTCTGAGTGTTGTGTTACACTGAAGTCTTGATATAATCATCTTGCAATCTATCCTTTGTGTATCCAAAAACCTGTTTAGCCTGTTAATGATACCAGGAAATCCTCTCTTTCTTCTCGTTCTACCTCCAGCACTGGATTTTTCATGTAGAATAGCTCCTCGAGCAATATAACTTAGATTGCGGGTGTTTGTACATTCGTCGTTCACCGTCCAAGGTCTCAGATTGATCGTTTGTGCAATAAATGAAATCAGATTCCTTTAAAACGGCTCGCAAGTGAACCGTACTCGGAGACGTTCAGACCGTAATTTCAACGTGTTTCATATGGGAATCATTTTGTGGTCCACTTGAGTTTCTTGTGAAATACCAAATAGTGTACTCTGTTTGTTTTATTTCTGAATAGCTCGCTGTCTGTATCTCGCTAGAACATTCTGGCACATCACAGAGTAAACCTACTTTTGTGTTAGAGACTTCGTGGCTGTAGAAATTATGCTATACGTATATTAGTAAAAAGTCAATGTCTAAATGATCACAAAATGAACCACGAATGAGCCCGTCTCTGAGGACGGATTGCTCAGGGAACATTTTAGAGAAATCTCAGATGCCACCTTTTAACAAAGGTTAGTTTGTGAAATTTCTGCCCTCCTAAATCTGCCCCCACCAACACTAAGTGCTATTATAATGAAAAAAATGATGCCTCGAAGAGGAACAGTATCTGAGCCATGATATACAGTAGTAGACCATGCAGACTCACAGATCAGGCTGCAGCATCAACATTTCCTTTCCTCTGTTACATCACTTACTACCAAATCCCAAACTGCTTCTGGAAACAACATCAGTACAAGAATTGTGGAGCTTCATGAAATGGATTTTCATGGCTGAGCAGCTGAACACAAACCTAAGATCACTGACCAATGCCAAGTGGCAGCCGGAGTGGTGAAAATCATGCCTATGCTCTCTGGAGTGATGAATCATGCTTCACTGATGGATGAATCTGGGTTTGATGAATTTGCTCAAGGGCTTGCTCAAGGGCACCTCAGTCGTGGCCGGTCTGAGACTCGAACCCACAACCAGTAGGTCACGACTCCCCCCGTTTTCACATATCTCAGGCTATTATGAGCCTGGGGTCAGAGCGCGGTGCCCCTGGAGCAGGTGAGGTTCAGGGCCTTGCTCAAGGACCCAACATAGATGTTTAAGCAGCTTGTGGGCTTGAACCCCAACCTTCTGATTTGGAACCCAGCGCCTGGAACGCTGGACCATCACGCTACCTACCAGAGTGCCTTAAGTGACGTTTGGTGGAGGAGTCATAATAGTCTGTGCTTGGACTTCTTAATTCCAGTGAAGGAACTTTTTAAAAAACTGTACCTGTCCAACTTTTTTCCTGCTCATGTTCCAGCATGATTGTTTCCCTTTGCACAATGCAAAGGCCATAAACTCATGTTTTTAATGGTATGGAAGAACTCCTTTTGTTCTGCATCAGTACCTGACTCACAAATACTGGCCATAGTCCAACCCTCCTCAGATACACCCTTGCCCCTATTCCAGAAGAATAGGGGCAACTCCATATTAGTGCCATTGAGCTGACTCCAGACCAGAGATGCTATGTATAATATTATTTAAAGATCACGTTTTGTGTTGTGTTATTCTGAAGTCTTGCTGTTTAGAGCCACTTAAAGCTTAATTTCGACCGCTTAAAGAAACCTGAGCGTTGTTTCATAGTTCTAGATTTTCATGCATTTTAAATAGATGTTTAAAACATTAAAATTCTTTGATGCTGATGTTAAAATTGTGCATGTTTTTATGCCATGTGCATGACATAAACCAAGTTTGTTTACATACGTTTTCCAAGTTCTCAGATCATTTGTTCTTAAATTAACACAACAAATGACCTCAGATTCCTCTAAAATGGCCCATAACCGTATGACCTGTATCGAGATCATCAGCATGTTTCGTTTGGGGAGGATTATATGGTCCACTTGAGACTGTGTCCTGTGAAAGAGCTTTTGCTTGTTTTTATTTCTAAATATCTTGCTGTCCAAATGGAAAAATAGCCCGGGAGCTGCACACAAGGTTGTGGGATAGACACAAAATTCAGCGATCGTTTGAAGACTTCAGCAGGAAGGAATGAGTGTTAAGTCTGTCATGATCTCAGTAATGACTCGGATCTTTTAGTTCCTCAGGAGCTCTTGGTCACACAATTCTACTGGACTATAAACTGTTGTAGAAAACAGTTTCCTGTCCAGATGATGAGTCAAGGTTTCTTCCTCATATCATCTTCCTCATATCTTCTTCCCCATATCATCTTCCTCATATCATCTCAGGGAGTTTTTTCCTCACCACCGTCACCTCAGCCCTGATCATTAGGGATAAATTTTAGAGATAAATAATAATTAAATTCAACACCTTTTAAATAAATTTTTTATTATATTTCTATACTTTTGCTTTGAGACAATATGAATTGTTAAAAGTGCTATACAAATAAATTGAATTTGAGCTGAAGTGTGTATATAATTCTGGCTATTTGTGTACATAAAAAAGGGTTAAACGCTCATTCTGTAGTTTGGAACGGTTTAGAAATGAATGTTATTCGGATAGGTGAAAAAAATTTAAGGAAACTGACGAGAATTAAGGCTAAAAAGGCTGAAAACAACAAGCGCTTGTGTTCTAGGCATTACGGTTATCATTGAGCACAGCGCCATTTTAGTTCCCGCTCATACTGCGGTCATTACGGTAATCGTTGCGCTCGTGCTGGATTGTCGTTAACTGTGGAGCTGCGATGTAAAAGATTCCTGTGAGGATTTTGCTTTATTTCTGTCCTTAAAGTCGCAGGTAAGCGTTTTATTCATGGTTTTTATTCCCAAATCAGTCTGGAGTCTCTGCTCCCTGTAATTGTTTTTTCTTTTCAACCGGGAAAAGTGTTAATAAATCGTACTTTTGTTCATCGTTCATGTCGTACATCTGTTTTAGTTTGTAACGCCTCAGACATTCAGTCAGTTAACGGCTTTATAGTTAACTTATAAACCGTCTCTGTCACAGAGTTTAGGCTTTTTATACCACATTAATGTTTCAAATCTTACCCTTTATTTATTTATTTATTTTTATTATTCATTTATCTATCTATTTATTTATTTATATTTATTTGTTCAGTTATTTATTTTTATTTATTCATTTTATTTATTTGGCTTTATTTATTCATTCATTCAGTTATATATTTAATTAATTAATTAATTATTTCTTCATTTATTGATTTCTTTATTGATTCATTTTTATTTATTTATTTATTTGTTTGTTTGTCTGTTCCTTTATTTATTTCATTATTTATCTACTTGTTATTTATTTATTTATTTATTCATTCATTCATTCATTCATTTATTAATTTTTTGGTTGTTTACTTATTTAATATATATTTTTAAATAAATTAATTACATTTTTTCATTAATTAATTCGTAATTAATTAATTTGTTATTTATTTGTTCCTTTATTTATGATGTTATTTATGTATTTGTTTATTTAAATTTTTATTTATTTATTTGTTTTTGTATTTATTTATTCATTGTTTGTTTGTTTATTTATTTAATTATTTTTAAAAATTAATTAATTCCATTAATTAATTCGTAATTCATTAATTCGTTATTTATTTGTTCCTTTATTTATTTAATTTTTTATCTATTTGTTATTTTTTTTATTTATGTATTCTTTTTTTTGTTTATTTATTGTAATAATTTTTTTCAATTAATTAATTAATTGTATTCATTAATTCGTTTTTTCAATATGATTCGTTTTCATCTGCGAATCTGATCATATGGATCTAAACATATCTTAGTTAATCCTGGTTCCTATTTTTGTTTCGATGTACGTAAGATATTAAATATAGATATTTTAATTCTCAGTGCTTTTTTTTTTAATTCTGGGAAAATCCAGGATTAGCCAACAGAGTAAAAATAGAGTAAAAACAATCCCATGTATCTTTTATATCTATAACACTGGAGGTCTGAATGTTGTTCTCTAGTAACTGAGACTTTCATTTGTGTCTGAGATCTGTGACACGTCCATCGTACAGAAACATACCATTAGATCAGAAACACCGCCTCAAGCACTGGATTTGTGACGTCATAAGGTGTATTTGGATGGGATAAGTTTTCACACTGGTGTATATCACTCTAAAAACTCCATACATACAACATTCGTTTTAATAAATAAAACTGGTTGTTTTGCCTTTTCAGCTGTTTCTTCCAGGGTGTGTGGCTACGTGAGGTCACGTGACCTTGACATGTACGTACAGTAGATGTGACCATTGTATTAGAACGTTAGTACGACTCGTAGCTTAAAGATAGAGCTCTAGAAATAGTGACTTTTTATCAGTTTTATGTGAAATATGATTGAACTTTTTATTTACCCCAGACAGCAGGTTTGAGAATATTTTATCCTCATTAATTCATTCATTGTCTCTTGGGTTGTTTTCAAACCTGTTATTCCACTGTTTACATCTTGCTCTGATTCAGATTCATTAATTTGATTTGTTTTTAGTTACGTTTGCTTTTACATTGTTAAATTATAAACAATGTAAAACCAAACGTAACTAAAAACAAATAAAATTTTTGTTTTTGGATCAAATTAACAGAACATGAAAGTTCTCCAGGTCTACAGCTCTGTCCTTTGGCTCGGTTCGTGTTTCAGGTTTCAGTTTAGCAGCCAGCAATAAATCAGCGAAAAAAAACGAAAAACAAACCAAAAAAAAAACAAACTAAAATACTCACACATTTGATTCACTTTACTACACATTTGATTCACTTCACAGCTGAGTCAATTCAGAGTCGATTCTTTTTTTTTCAACAGTAAGAACCTTTCCCTAAGGCGCTCTTGACGGGAATAGGCGAGTGTGACGTTTGCGTTTTGCCTAAAGAACCGCAAACACTCCAGGGTTCTGTTCAAATCAACCAAACACTGTCGAAGCACAGAGGGTTCTTTCACATACACAGTTACTGCGATAACGGCTTAGCTGCAGGAATTTGGGAACATTCTTCAGGTCCTGGTGAATTATTTACTTCCTGAACTGAGGTCAGGTTTGTGCTTTGAGCCTGAAAGTGTGCGAGAGTTTAATCGTCTGCGTTAACCTCGATACGTTTCATTATCAGTGAAAAAAATTTCATTTTAAAGAATAATCATCAGGATTGTCGTTCCTGAGCATTTAGACTTCATCTTCCAGTAAACATTTTCTTCTCGAGGCTTAAAAAGTACTGTGTTTGAAATACTGCTTCTGCAACGTTATTTTTCAGAGTGTAATTGCTGTTTCTATGGTAGTCATTATTTTTCAATTAACTTGCTGTCCATGAGAGGAAAATAGATGCTCTTGGCTCTTGGTCTTGGCAAATTAGTGAGGATAAAAATGTGATTTTCTCCTGAATAGAAAAAAGTACAGACTTTCCTGTGTATTCTGGTTTTGGACGCTGCTTTGGACGAGCACAAGGCCACTGATTGGCTGTGGGTCAGATTTATTTCCTGTGCTCACAATGGCTGGAAATGAGCCTGTAAGATGTCAGTAATTATGTAGTTATATTTAAAGTGACCTTGGCTTGATTTGAATTGAAATCCCTCCGTCGACCACGCAGAACAGCCGCTGGTAGTAAATCATGCGTCTTTGTGTTGGTCAGAAAGCCTGAGAGCTCAACACGGAAAGCCTCGACTCAGACGAAAAGAACAAAACAACAAGTATAACCAACATCCTGTTTGTGTATTTTATGTTATTATTGCAATGTCTATTACACCGGTGTCTTTTACACCATTGTCTATTACACCCCGAGGTTTGACGCTTCGCCTCATATGCTGCTTGAGTCACAGAGTCAGAAATGTCGACGGTGACGAGTGTTAGTGTGAGCGTTAATCAGAGCCAGAGAATCGCTCCCTTGATGTGTAGCTCACATGAGAAATTCAGAGGAAGACAAATTTCGTTTATTTCCTCTCAAATCAGGAAGCACGTGCCGCTCTGAGGAGAAGACGAGGCCTGCAGGTGAACAAGTCCTGTCATGTCCTGTGTCACATCCTGGGTTTTGAACCTACATGATCAATAGAGTGCAGAAAGAACAAAAAAAGACACAGAAGGTTGACTGCGAACGGACTGACGAGAAAAAGTTTACTTTCACACCTTTTTACTTATTGATTGTCATTCACTGACCTGTTTTGTAAAGTTTTCTTTTTTTTTTTTTCAGTTTGATTTCATGAGATTGTGTGTTTGAAGACGAGATAGCTCTTGAATTCTGATCTGGATCCTGATTGGTCAAAATTTAACAGCAGGGCAGCTACATATAACGGGTTTACATGCAGTAACACGCCCGTTCTTATACGTTACTGTTTCTATAGCAACGGCTCATGCACAGGGATTCGTACAACAGAGCGAGACCGACAGAGCGAGACCGAGCGAGCGAGACTGAGCGAGAGACCGACAGAGCGAGACCGACAGAGCGAGACCGACAGAGCGAGACCGACAGAGCGAGACTGACCGAGAGACCGACAGAGCGAGACTGACCGAGAGACCGACAGAGCGAGACTGACCGAGAGACCAACAGAGCGTGCCCGACAGAGCGTGCCCGACAGAGCGTGCCCGACAGCGAGACTGACCGAGAGACCGACAGAGCGAGACTGCCCGAGAGACCGAGAGACCGACAGAGCGAGACTGACCGAGAGACCGACAGAGCGAGACCGACAGAGCGAGACCGACAGAGCGAGACCGACAGAGCGAGACTGACAGAGCGTGACCGACAGAGTGAGACCGACAGAGCGAGACCGACAGAGTGAGACCGACAGAGCGAGACCGACAGAGCGAGACCGACAGGGCGCGACCAACAATGCGTGACCGACAGAGCGCGACCGACAGAGTGTGACCGACAGAGCGACCGACACTGAGAAGCTGGTGAGGTAACAACCATTTATAGCTGCTATAACATGAACTATAGAACAAAAACTCACTTGTTTTTCTTGCTTTTATCATCAGCATGCATCTTTCAGTGTTGGCTTTTTTAAAAAATTCATAAATTTCATGACCATTTATTTTATAACATATCAATCTGGCAGGAAAAATAAAATTTATGTGTATATATATATGTGTGTATATATATATATATGGTGGTGTTTTATGTCCAGAAATGACAGAGCAGTTTCTCTCTCTCTCTCTCTCTCTCTCTCTCTCTCTCTCTCTCTCTCACACACACACCGTCGTGTTTAATGCTTCCCCCAGCTCTGGTCTTGTGTTGATTCATTTATTTCTTTCTGTCTGAACCTCGGAAGACGGAGTGTGTCGTGCTGTTTGAAGAGGAACATGAACCACAGGTCGATGAGTTTTAACTCCGCCGGATGTTTAGAGCATCAGAGGCTACCTGCGTGAGGCGAGATACTTCTGAGTCGGGGTTTCTTGTTATATATTTATTTTTGTGTTCTGGTAAACATCATAAGGGCTCGTTTCCTCTGGCTGATTTTTATGTGAAGGTTTACATTTCATTTTATGGCGTGTTGTCAGGTTGCTTATCGAAGTCGATGACGTCCTGAATAGGGATGGCACGGTACATGAAAAAAAAACACCCGAACCTTTCGGTTTTCTTGTCTCGGTTCAGTTCGTGTGTATGTCGCACGGTTCGGTGCATGCGCAGTGTAGCCCCGTGCTCAGTTTCGCACAAACATACATATAGACAGTATAAGTTGAGTACGGACTGCTGCAGAAATGTGAAGTGGAGGAGATAATGAAAGCTGCCCGGAGTTGGCGGATGCGCCCGTGTCGTTCAAATCCGGTGTGTGGGAACATTTTGGATTTCATGTTACTTACGATGACAACGGAAATAAAACAGTAGATAGAACTGCGACTGTGTGCAAGTATTGTGCAAAATGCATTCGATATGCTAATGACAACACTTCTAATATGACCTTCGTGTTAAGATGTTAAACTTATGCTTGACTTTATGATTATGGCCTTTGCTATTGTTATAGCCTCATTATGTTATGTTATTACATTATATTATATATTTATGTTTAAAATATTTTGACTTGTTTAAAAGACAGAGCTTGTAAGAGTTCCTCTCTTTTTCTTAATTTTTTTTTTTTGTAAGAGCTACACTGAAGTCGGCAGTTTGATAAATGCAAGTTAATTTCAGTCTTTGTGTGCTTAGAAGGCACAAGTTCCTGTAGAGAGAACAATACACATTCTCCTTTTTTTTGCCAAATAAATGAAAAGCATGTCATCGTCGATGTCTTCTCTCTTGCTTTTACTCAGAGATGGTCCCAATAATGTGCTTAAATTCAAGTCAAATTCAGTTAGTGCATGATTACATTACAAAAATGTTATTACTGTATCCTAAATTGTGGATAATTAAGCTAATAAGCTATATATCAAATGCTGAAGGAAATTTCTGGAGTGTTGAAGATTAAAAGAAAAAATAACAACAAGAACCGTACAGAACTGAAAACCTTGACCCTAAAACCATGATACGAACCGAACTGTGGGTTTTGTGAACCGTGCCACCCCTAGTCCTGAAGACGGTGGGAAAACGTTACGGCTTTCCGTTTGACCCTTAGTAATTACACAGCGTCCACTTCATCAAAAGTTCTAAGATTGCATTTCTCAGAAAAACCAACGAGCGGCTTCGTGTGGCTAAACGAATCCCTTTTGTTTTGTTTTTTTGTGTTGCTCGATCGTAGCGTCCCTTTTAAACGGGTTAAAAGCAAACTGCAGGACGTTCGTGGCCTTTATGTCTAAATTATACTGATTTCTACTGACGTGCGGTCAGGGAAAGTGGATTCGATGCTCTTCCACTGTCAGGCAGACGGATGTGCCCGAGGAGTTCTCAGACTCCAGCCTAATTAGCCCTATGGATCCTTCTCGGACTCGGACCTCGGAGAAAAGGCAGCTCGATAAATGTAGTGGTCCAGCGGAGCAGAAAGCACTCAGTGACGTTCCCCTGGTGGTTTAGAGACACACGTAAATCCTGGGTCTTTTTAGAAATGTCTAAACCAGGAAGTGTTTGAGTCTTTGTTTATCATCTCATTTTAATATTCAAACGTATGTTAATGAGCGCAGACCGTGCGGTTTTGGTGGAGGATGAAACGTGTCGATTGTTGTGGTGACCGTGTGGTGATGCTTGTGTTTGTTTCTTTCTCACTGGATTGTGTTTGTCAGTCAGAAAACACAAGCTCGGTTTCAGGTCATCTGTCAGTTGTGTAGGAGGTGTATTGTGCGCGCACACACACACACGGTCTACAGATGCCTTGTTGATGAGAGAGTACATAAGTCTGGTTCCTCTCAAGGTTCTTCTTCCTTGTGTTGTCTCAGGGAGTTTTAATGAGCGAGCCAGAGGCAACTGGGGCAAAAAAGAGAGATTTAATATTTATATCCGGATATCTGTTTTGTGACAGTGACTTGTTCAAAGTGCTATAAGTAAAATGGAACTGAGAGGAAAAACCTCCTTCTCCTGCCTCCATCAGAGTAAATCTGCCCCCCTCTCTCTCTCCTCCATGAGAGTAAAAACTGTCCCTCCTTCTCCTGCCTCCTTGAGAGTAAATCCACCCTCTCACACCTCCATGAGATTAAGAATTTCTTTTTGAACCTGTAACTAATCCAGGAAATGAAAACAGGAAGGATGTTCTGTAATTGAAGTCACATAAACTTCAGCATGGAGTCATGCTGACTGCACAACTCTGAACATACGGTGGAGAAAAATGTGTGTGTGGTGTGTGTGTGTGTGTGCGCACATGGTGTGTGTTAAGTGAGCTGCTGGAGGACTGTGTGAATCAGATCATTCCTCCTCACCGTTCCTCTGATTCTCATCATTAAACCCTCTCTGTTCCGTACTGTAGGTAGCTGCAGATCAAAGCCGACGTCTTCGTCCTCACTCCGTACGCTGCACCTGAACACTTCACCTGAATCAGCACAGTGAGCTGCTTTTTATATTCGCTGTTTGTTTAGCTTGTGATAACGGTTCGCTTTAGACGAGCGAGCAAATAAAAAATACTCCAAACTGAAAAGCTGATTAAACAGACTGCACTCGCCTCGCATGAAGAAGCAGTCACACTACACCTGATCGTGTGGGCGGGGCTGTGTGATCAAGGGGCGGGAACAAACGTGAACCTCCTAATCTTCACTAAAGAACCTTTAAAGACCGCAGGATGTATCGTATATGAAAATAAACAGGATTCTTGTGCATGAACGGTTTTGTTCAAGACGACTCGAATTTTTAATTCAGCACATTTTAAAATCCTGAGTTCCTTCGAACGCTTTATCTCTCATTTCTGTCTTTAGTTTTTGAATCTCTCTCTATATAAACGGTGTGTTTGGAAGGCGGTGGAGTGTGAAATGTGTTTTTAATAGACGGAGTGAAAGGCGTGTGAGTGATGTGAGCCTACACACTGCTGCATGAAGCCCTGATGATGTACCAGTGTTTCATGCCGTGGATGAATCACTGCCGAAGCTGGAATATGGAAATGAACATCAGTTTAAGATTGTCACAGCAGACACGCTCTCTATCACTCCAACACGCCGCCCTCCAACACGCCGCCCTCCAACACGCTGCCCTTCAACACGAGGCTTTTTTCAGGATTTCAGGACTTTATTCTCATAATATTGATATAAAAAAACAACTTTTAATTTAAACTGTTGTAAAATTTATCTCAAAACACTCCAATTTAATTCTCAAATATACTGCAGCTTTTATCCAAGTAATGTAAACTATTTGACCAAATGTTTGTGCACCATCAGACCCATATATACTTGTTGAACGAGTTTTTTGCCCAATTTGTTTATTTCCAAATTTAGCAATAGATTGTTACGTTGAAAAAGTTAGAACACGTACAGTGGGATGTCAGAGGATCAGTCAGGTAGTTCGTTACTATGGCAACCTTAACCATTTAAGCAGCTTTGGCCTTCTTTGGCATAACAAAAATGAACAAAACATTTTACACGCAGTGTCTGAAAAATGTGTCCAGATCATGTCATGTTTATGAGCGTTAATTAGCTCGTTAAAACTGCCTACTGAACTAGTTCTTATTGTTTATGGAGAAATGCCACAAAATAGCATTAGTCAGAAAATATTCTGTTTATTTCTGTTTATTTTTGTTTTTTTAAGCTGTGGCATGTCTACCAGGAAAGGAAGAAATGAGACAGGAAGTGCGGAAGGAAGTAACGAACAAAAAAAGAAAAAGAAATTGCACACAGGTTTCAGTCTTTTTTTTACATCGATAAAAAGAACAATGGCCTGTTAAATCCTGACAGTATAAGAGATTGGCCAGAAAAACGTGGCATGTTTTTACAGATTTCTGCCGTTTCTCCTCTGTGACCCGGGAGAGATGAAGTCCGGTCCCCTTCCGTATACAAGGCATCTGAAAACAATGCTTCTTAAAACTCCACACACAAACATTCTTCAGTCTCGGTCGAACCAAGCTCAGAGTTCCTGATTCGGCTGATCGTATCATATAAGTGCCACAGATTCCAGCCACATCTGCCATGACCTTTTTTTTTGTCCCTAGCCGGAGAGTTTGTTGCCATGGTGAGGAGAAAGCGAATGAGCGGGCAAAAACCTCGATGCTCGATGAGGTTCGGATGCTAATCACATGTCTGATCTCGGCGGTGGTGCATCCCTTAAGCAGGAGGAAGTTAAAGACTGAATGAATGCAGAGCTTTGTGTTTAACATAAGGAAGGTTTAAAAGGTAGACAAGGAAAAAAAAAAAGGCCAGAGCTGAGGAGATGGCCTGCTCTGTCAGCGGTGGGTAGGACGTGTTGGCTGCGTGTCTATTTTAATCCGCACTTTGACGTGCAGTAGGTGTGAAGTGTTGGGAATGCATTTCTAACGACGCGCCGAGCCGCCAGAACGTACAGTAAAGCCTTCTGCTGCCACCGAGCTCTGCGTTATGTCCGAGCCGATCAGAGAATCCGCTCCGCTTTACGAAGTTTAGATTTCTCAAGTTAAACAGCAGGGCGCCGTGTCGAGCGGTGAATCCCGCGCTGGTCCACAGAGCGTTTGTTTACCTCTCGTACAGAAGAGGATCCTTTACTCCTCAGTTTCCAGATTTGCTTTGGGGTTGTGTCTCAGTCGGCTCTCTAGCTCCCTGAGTAGTGACTCACTCCACGGACCACCGGTAAGGGCTCTGACTGGAGAAAACCAGAACATATCAAATATTTCAGATTTTGCACATAAACTCATTTAGTTACCGCTCATTAGAAAACAAGTTCCAAAGAAAAAAAATCCATGTTGGATACAATAGAAATGGTTCAGTGTTACATAGAGAGACTTTGTGTGTCAGGATTTATTGTACACATTCCAGCATTATTTTTTGTTCCGGGTGACATCGTGCCGTCTCATCTCTGATGCGTTTAGCATGAATAAGATCCACACCGCCACCTCGCTGTGACGTGATGAACTGATGATCAAAAAGTGTGTAAAAGTCAACGAGAAGCTCGACACGAGGGAGAGGGAAGGCAGAGATAATCAGAGGTCGATGATAAGAGAAACATCAGCCGCAAACGTGTGTTTGTGATCTAATGCAAAGCAAAAGTTCACACCGTTCAGTGTTGCCAAGCAACCGCATCTTAACTCGTTAGCCTTCCGGATAACGAAAGACGAAGGAATAATCAGAGGAGCCATCATGTTAGAGATGATGATGATATGATAATCATCATCATCATCATCATCATTATCATGATTAATAGTTACAGTGGAAGCGATAGCACAGTGCGAGTGTTTATTAGAGAGCGATAACGAGCAGCGGTCACTCGAGCGGATTCGGACTTCAGTCAGAGCGAGGGACAGGTGTGAAATCAACAGGTGCCCGTGTTGACGAACAGGTGGACGAGTTCTCACACGTCCTCCAGGTGTGTCAGAGAAATGTTCATCATTTCATCATCTGCTAATCAACAACCAACCTCGGTGGTATCACCGCAGCAGGACGATGCGTTCACTTGATAAACAATCCTCTGAAACGAAGAAGAGTCAGCGAGCGGATCAAGGAAAAGAGCGGCTTTGATATTTTTTATTTATTTATTATTAAACGTTAAAAGATTTATTTATAATGTATTGCATAAATAAACGTATTTATTAAATATTATAAAAAGTGATTTTAAAAAATGACACCAAAAAGCAGATTTAAAAAAGAAATTAAGATTTAATACTAAATGGCTCAAAAAATTTGTTTAGAAAAATCTATAATAGAAAAAGAGGAGAAATAAAATATTTAGCTCAAAAGCAGGAAAAATGTAAATAAAATCAGTGCCGGGTAAATAATATTTTAGCCGAATTTATTGTATCTTGATACCTGAAGGCATTTCACAAAATCAGAACAAATCCAGTGGTTCTGTATATAAATAAGCAACAAAAATAAACATTGAAAAGTAGGGAGAAATAAAATAATAATAAAAAAAAAGAGAAAATACAAAATGTTATTTAACTCAAAGGAAGAAAAAGCGAAGAAAATGTTTTCACTACACAAAAGTGAACAAAAAAGGGCTTAATAAAAAATATTTTTTTTTGTTTTTATTTTTTGTTATTATTTATTATTATTATTTATTATTATTATTATTTCTGCTGCCATGTGATTGGCTGATTTTAGAAAATTGCACTCATGTTCCTATTAAAGTTTTTTTTGTTGTTGAAAGAAATCCCTGCAAAATAAGTTTGACTTTTTTTTTTTTTTACCAGTTTTTTATTTGTTGCTGTAAAATTTCAAGTCTATGAACTCGACCTTTGAGAAGCTTTTGATTTCGTCGAGCATTAAATTCGTTTTTAAGCTTTTAATTTTTATTTAAATTTTTTTTTCTTTTACATGATTCTTTTCCATGTGCATCTACAAGCCCATTGTGTGTGAACATTGAGTCGTTGTGTTTCTGGTGAATGTCCCGTCACTCTGTCTGGCCGGCTCAGAGGCGTCTGAGAGCGAGAGTCAAAGCCATGACACATTTCAGCCAACAGACCTTTCTCTTATACACACTGCAGCATAAAGGCCTCTTTTTTCCTTTTGCTGCGAATCGTGAATTATTTGTTCTCATATTTCTGCTGTTTTGCATGAGAAGACTCGCCCACTGTGTAGTTATCCAGTAAATAATGCTCTATTCTCACAGTAAAAGGAATTTACACACACACACACACACACACACACACACACACACACACACACACACACACACACACACACACACACACCATCGCAATGCAGATGTGTTATCAGATCTGTTATCATTGCTGGACATCTCGAGCTCTGTAACTTTTCTTCTTCCAGAGAATAATTTATTTTAATAATCCCTCACGCACACTAAGGTGCACTATGACTCACTCGCACACTAAGGTGTCTGTGATTCCCTCACACACTAAGGTGTCTGTGACTCCCTCACACACACTAAGGTGTCTGTGACTCACTCGCACACTAAGGTGTCTGTGACTCCCTTGCACACACACTAAGGTGTCTGTAACTCCCTCGCACACGCACAGTTGTCTGTGACTCCCTCGCACACACTAAGGTGTCTGTGACTCCTTCACACACACTAAGGTGTCTGTGACTCCCTCGCACACGCACAGTTGTCTGTGACTCCCTCGCACACACTAAGGTGTCTGTGACTCCTTCACACACACTAAGGTGTCTGTGACTCCCTCGCACACACAGGTGTCTGTGACTCACTCGCACACACGAAGGTGTCTGTGACTCCCTCGCACACACGAAGGTGTCTGTGACTCCCTCACACACACGAAGGTGTCTGTGACTCCTTCACACACACTAAGGTGTCTGTGACTCCCTTGCACACACACTAAGGTGTCTGTGACTCCCTTGCACACACACTAAGGTGTCTGTAACTCCCTCGCACACGCACAGTTGTCTGTGACTCCCTCGCACACACTAAGGTGTCTGTGACTCCTTCACACACACTAAGGTGTCTGTGACTCCCTTGCACACACACACTAAGGTGTCTGTGACTCCCTCGCACACACACAGGTGTCTGTGACTCACTCGCACACACGAAGGTGTCTGTGACTCCCTCACACACACGAAGGTGTCTGTGACTCCCTCACACACACTAAGGTGTCTGTGACTCCCTCACACACACGAAGGTGTCTGTGACTCCCTCACACACACGAAGGTGTCTGTGACTCCCTCACACACACGAAGGTGTCTGTGACTCCCTCACACACACGAAGGTGTCTGTGACTCCCTCACACACACTAAGGTGTCTGTGACTCCCTCACACACACTAAGGTGTCTGTGACTCCCTCACACACACTAAGGTGTCTGTGACTCCCTCACACACACTAAGGTGTCTGTGACTCCCTCACACACACTAAGGTGTCTGTGACTCCCTCACACACACTAAGGTGTCTGTGACTCACTCGCACACTAAGGTGTCTGTGACTCCCTCACACACACTAAGGTGTCTGTGACTCCCTCACACACACTAAGGTGTCTGTGATTCCCTCACACACACTAAGGTGTCTGTAACTCTCTCACACGCACAGTTGTCTGTGACTCTCTCACACACACGAAGGTGTCTGTGACTCTCTCACACACACGAAGGTGTCTGTGACTCCCTCACACACACTAAGGTGTCTGTGACTCTCTCACACACACGAAGGTGTCTGTGACTCCCTCACACACACTAAGGTGTCTGTGATTCCCTCACACACACTAAGGTGTCTGTGACTCCCTCACACACACTAAGGTGTCTGTGACTCCCTCACACACACTAAGGTGTCTGTGACTCCCTCGCACACACACTAAGGTGTCTGTGACTCCCTCGCACACACACTAAGGTGTCTGTGACTCACACAATAACTGTGGTCCGTTCCTACATTTATTTTTTTCTGCATTAATTTCTTCCAGTCCAAATTTACCAAAAATATAAAGAAAATCATTCATATAAAACACAGAGGCTGAAATCATCTACTGTTCTTTTGGAACAGATTTCTGTCTGTTTATCGTCTGACTATAAACACAGTCTGTTTATTCCAGAACATCTTTGCTCCAAGTTGACAATATTTACAGGATCGTTATTGAGTATTTATTGATGTTTTCATGAAATAAATTTATTTATATCAATTAAATCAATTAATTCTGACTTTCTTTCTGACACTGTTACAAAGTACAGCCGAGCGGAGCGTCCAGCTCTTCGTCTACCTCTTCCTCCTCTTCCTCTCCACCATGTCCTCTAAGAATCATCCTCCGCTGATGAAGAAGCACAGTCAGACCGATTTAGTGAGCCGCCTCAAGACTCGGAAAATCCTGGGTGTTGGAGGAGAGGATGATGATGGAGAAGTTCACAGATCAAAGGTAAAGAAAACCAAACAGGAAACGCTCAAAACTCTCTTTCTTTCTTTCTTTCTTTCTTTCTTTCTTTCTTTCTTTCTTTCTTTCTTTCTTTCTTTCTTTCTTTCTTTCTTTCTTTCTTTCATCAGTGAATGAATTAATATTTTCAGGTTTAAAAAGCAACACCTCTCCTAGCCCGGGGTGCCAATACTTTAATCTTAGTACACACAGCAAACCCCAAAGACCCCCTCCCCCCAACACACACGCCCCTCCAGTCTTATTAGATGAAATCAATAAGTGTCTCTCGGTGTCCATGTGTCCAGTGAGAGCCCCTGTGACTGACATGACATGAAGGTCAACATGAAACACACTGTATTCAGAAGCAGACTATGAGTTTTGTCCTGTACGTCATCAGACTCCAGACTGTGTGCGGCTCGAATCAAAGGGAGAAGCCATTAAAGCTCCTGTCGCTCGGCCTCTTGTTAAACTCCTGTCTGTGTATAAATCGCTACCTTTTAATAATAAGATGAAGGAAAACGAGTTATCACTCTCTCTCTCTGTCTCTCTCTCTCTCTCTCCTCATCCCTCTTACTCACTCACACTCTCTCTCTCGCTCTCCTTCTCCCTCTCTCTCTCTCTCTCACTCTCTCTCTCTGTCTCTCTCTCTCTCCTCGTCCCTCTTACTCACTCACACTCTCTCTCTCGCTCTCCTTCTCCCTCTCTCGCTCTCTCTCTCTCTCTCTCTCTCTCTCTCTCTCTCTCTCTCTCTTGCTCTCTCTTGCTCTCTCTCCCTCCCTTATCTCTCTCTCTCTCAATTTCAACAGTCTTTATTGGCATGGTCTCTCGTACATTGTTTCGTACACTGTTTCTCTCCCCCCACCCTTCTCTCTCTTTCTCTCTCCCTCTCTTTCTCTCTATCTCTCACTCTTCAAATGATTCATTCACACAGGAAATCAGCCGTTACCTCAGCAGGAAATTTAAGTGGTTTTTGTTGCATTTTTATAGTGTTTTTGTCTACTTCCTGTCAGTCCCAGCACTTTCTCTCATCCGCCTTTAATTAACTGAACATTTAATCTTTATCGGTTAAACTCTTACTATACACACACCTTTTGGTAAACTCTTACTATACACACACCTTTTGGTAAACTCTTACTATACACACACCTTTTGGTAAACTCTTACTATACACACACCTTTTGGTAAACTCTTACTATACACACACCTTTTGGTAAACTCTTACTATACACACACCTTTTGGTAAACTCTTACTATACACACACCTTTTGGTAAACTCTTACTATACACACACACCATTTGGTAAATTCTTACTATACACACACCTTTTGGTAAACTCTTACTATACACACACCTTTTGATCTCACATTTCTTATTAACTCTATAATTATTAAACATTGTATAGAACATATTTCGCCTCCCTCTTCACCTTCTAGACATTTTCTCCTGTGATAAAGAACTCTTAAACCTCTTAAAGGTGGGGTCTCTGTTGTTTGAAAGCCAATGTTGAAATCACCAAAAAAAACACGCCCCCAACCCAAATGGGCCCCACCTCTGTATCAATAGCTCCACCCACACATACATGCGTAACCCAGACAACTTTATCATAGCTGAAGGGAAGAACAATACGATTGTAGATAAACAAACAAGCAAAAATGCCACACAAGCATAATGATGTAAAGGACAAAGGCATATATTAGTTCTGTGTAACAAAGCAAAACCAACGTTACTCACCTATCGAGAAGGAAAAAAGCGCCTCGGCGTCTTAAGTAAAGTCGGCCACATATTCACAGAGTTTCCCGAGTCAATAACTCCTGAGCTAAACGCTGTTACTACACAAAACGCGGTTGTAGCTGCTTCTCTACATTACTACGATAGAAAAGAGGTGTTATTTGTGTAGTAACAGCGTTTAGCTCAGGAGTTTCTTCTTTCTTTCTTTGTTTTTATCCTCCATGTCAACGTTAAAACCGCTTTCTGCTAATGTCACATGCGCACTGAACACTATCGACAGGACACGCCTCTTTCTGCTCACTGGCTACATTTCTCAAACATTGTGCCCCCCACCTTTAAAAGTCCTCCTCAAAAACACTTTTTGACCTTATGAGCTCTTTAAGGTTTAAGATGCTTTATGAAGAACTCCTCTATTTCATAGAATCTTTCATGAATACAGGCCTCGGAGTTCAAACCTGCGCAATCCATTGACGGGAGACAAGACAGCAAAATAGTCTTTGCTTTCTGGTGGGAGGGGCAGACTTGGTCTCCACCTGTCAATCATAGTGACTCTAGCCAATCGTAGGTATCTGTGAGCTCATGTACGTGTCAGGTCTTCGATTTCCTGTCGCTCCAGGATTTCACCATTTTTTTCAATTGCAGAAATTAAAGAATAATTAAACAAACGCTGCGTAACAAAAATATACGGAGCAAAATTAAGTACTTTTTTTTCAGTCACAACGATCGCAATAAACCGCATTGAAATCCCGGAGGTCTCAAACTTTACTTTATATATTTATTTATATATTTTAAAATCAATAAAAAAAGATCCTACAAACCCAACGCAGCTGGAGCATTTCCACGGTAAATCTCACCTGGTTTCATGATCAGCTTCATGCTTCGTCTGGAGCTTCAGATGGAAATGAACACTTGACTATTATCAGCAGTAAAGATTTCAAAACAGTGTTGATCTCTTCAGCTTTCCTGTTTTCTCTTTTTCTTTTTCTTCTTCCAGTTTAAGAAAGCAGTGACCCTACAGGAATAACAGAAGTGATATATACAGTATATTACAGTGAGATTATGACATTTTGTCGCCCGGAACGTTTTTGCATCATGGGAAACCACGTGGGAAGCATTTAAGTGCACAAACTACAGTCTTATCTGTCCTAATCTCAGCGTGAGCACATTAGTATGAAACACTAGAGTATTTTTGCAGAAGTGATTACAGTGTGGCATTTCTACATTTGCCCTAAAGCACTTTTTGTGCTGCTGGAGAACCGGCTCTGCCGATCTGTAAGCGATCAGACGTCCTGATTAGAGGAAACACTTTAGTAGCGTTTCTCTGTAAGTAGCTGTAATGTGTGCTTAACGCCGTACGATTGTTGAATTTGTCCTTGGTAAGTCGTGTTTAAGTGACTCGTGTCTCGATTCCGAATGAGCGTAGAACGATAATAAGGTACGGATTCCAAAAATCTTCCAGACGCTAAATAAAGGAACGAAAAAACTCGAATAGAAGGATTTTATTCACCAGATGATTACTCTTCTAGAATTGTAATGATTTATAATCACACATTCAGTGTTTATAATGATTTATAATCCAACTCTGTGTTTATAATGATTTATAATCCCACATTCAGTGTTTATAATGATTTATAATCCAACTCTGTGTTTATAATGATTTATAATCCCACATTCAGTGTTTATAATGATTTAATAAACCCACCTTCAGTGTTTATAATGATTTACAATCCCACTCTCTGATGTTTATAATGATTTATAATCCCACTCTCTGATGTTTATAATGATTTATAATCCCACTCTCTGATGTTTATAATGATTATTAAACCCATTCTCAGTGTTTTATAATGATTTATAATCCCACTCTGTGTTTATATTGATTTATAATCCCACTCTCAGTGTTTATAATGATTTATAATCCCACTCTTATTATGACGATGAGAATCTGAGCAATCAGCAATAAGTATGATTAAGACCGAAAATGATTAAACTCACTAATACTTTTTGTGTCCTGTGACACACGAGGACGACACACCTACACGAAGCGCTATTTGTTTGTTTGTTTGTTTGTTTGTTTAATTGATTGATTGATTGATTGATTGATTGATTGATTGCTAGTCTTGGGCCATGTTATTAAAGAAAGATAAAATCAAGCATTTTCCGTCGCCTTCGGATGACGTTGCCGTGACCGAGTTTAACAGCGAGCCGTCTCTAATTTTAACTTTTCTGCAAAGCTCCATCAACACTCACCCACTAGACGAACACGAGGGAGCACTCACGTTCATCATCCTGAAATATCCTCAACACCACCCCTGTGTATGTGAAGAAGGAATCCTGTCATACTTTCCGTCATCATCATCGGCCACACTTGATTGCATTAAAATAAAACACACGTCACTTCCACATCTCTTCATTTCTTTTATTTATTTTTCTGTGAGCAGGCGGCTCGGAGTTTCCCGCTCGCAGCTCCGTTAAAACCTCTTCAATCCTCGTGTAATTCTTCTTCTCCTCCAATCAGCCCCTCTTAACTTCTCCACTTGGTCTTTACATAAGAGAAAGCTTTTAGGCTTCTCTTTATCCGAGCCCGACGTCGACGCAGCAGTCCTTCACTCTTACGGTTTAATGCGGCTTTGAGACGTGGCTGCAGTAATTGGAGCTTTTAACGCAGCTCAGAGTTCGCCAGAAAATAATAAAGGATCGCAGCATCAGGATGCTGGTTAATCTTTAATCCTAAGTGCAGATGTATGAACTCAACGCGTTTGTTCGAAGGTTTTATCCGTTTACCTTTCTGTCCGTTTGCTCGTAGCACTTTTTTTACTCGTGTCTTCTAAAATGTAAACAATCCTTCTCTAAATAAAATTCATTAGTCTGAGAATTTTTATTTTATTTCTTTTTTAATTCATATGCTGAAATCTTACGGGCGTGAAGCTGGGACACAAAACTTAACGATGCGTCGTTTTAAGGTTTCTGAACAAAATGACAACCACATTTGTGTTACTTTAAAAATAGACCTTGAAAAAGTTTGGTCAGAGGTTTATTTATTCTCTACAGAGATTAAGGTTCATTCTCGATCCAAAATAATACAAAAAAAAGTGTCAGGACCCCAAGAGCTGTCATTAAATCTGTCTATAAGGAGAAGTTTATTTAAGATCCATGATGAAGGAAAGACAGATGGATGGATGAACTGAAGGGACGGACCAATGGATGGACCAATGGATGGGAGGATGAATGGACGGATTGACTGATAGAAAGTTAGATATCTATCTATCTATCCATCCATCCAGACGAAAAAAAAGATGGATGAACAGACAGACAGACAAAAAAAGATGGATGGGCAGACAGACAGACAGACATACAGACAAAAACATGATGGATGGACAGACAGACAAAAAAATAGATGGATGGACAGACAGACAGACAGACAAGTGCATTTCATCCATGTCTCTAGATGTAAGCTCACACGTTCAGACTCCATAACTGGCTTTTTAACCTTCTTCCATTTCTCAACAAACAAACAGACGCCTGCGTCGCCTCTCAGTCCAGGCTTTTTCCCCCCCACACTCGATGTCAGGACGTTAGCGAATCTGAACAGTCAAAGCGTCACCGGGTAACGACGTACTTCCTGTGTGTTAGATTCCCTTCCTTCTGAAGAAGATGCTCCACTTATGAAAACATCTTAAAAGTTTCAGGAAATCGTTCGGAACGTTTAGCAGACGTTCCACACGGCTCGAGCTTCACTACACTCTGCTCGGGGAAATCAACATGCTGTGGTTTTGTTTGTGTGTTTACTCAGTAAGACTGTGTACATCTTCTCCACATGTGAATTATTCATCTGAATCATGATCACAGGATCATCTCACCATTCCTCCGTGCAGCATTATCCTCCCCAGAGGAAGCAGGATCCCACTCTGTATTCATCAGATCCAACCTTGAAATACCAGCCTCATCTCATCTCATCTCATCTCTGAGAAGCTGACTTTAAAATGCATTTACATTTACAGCAACTTTTCCTGCTAAATTCAGGGGAGGGGAAAAAAACGTTTATAACAAACGTTTATTCATTTTTTCCCCCACAATTTTTCTCTGATCAATTTTTTTTATTTGTTGATTTTTGTCTCTGCTAAATTTATATGGGTTTTTTTTTTTGGAAGATGTTTTTTTTTGTGCCAAAATTTTTTTTTTTGGAGAATTTTTTATTCATTTATTTCTATCCATGATTTATCAAGTTCAAGTCAAGTTGAACTTGATAAATCATCGATATAAATAAATTAAATAAATAAATGAATAGATGAGTTCTAAAAAAATAAATTTAATAAGTTTGGTGTAAACCTGGATGCTCATTAAATTCTATTTATTTATTTATTTATTTATTTATTTATTTATTTATTTATTTATTTATTTATATCAATGATTTATATTGATGGTTTGTGAACAAACCGGCAGCAAAAACAAATTCAAAAAAAGTTTAACGATTATCTTTTATTTATCTTTAATTAAAAAGATATTTATCAGAATTCTTTTGTGTACAAAGTAAAAGATTTAGCACAATCACATTAACACTGTACAAGAGCAGATCTGGATGTGATACGGTCTTATCTCCGATCCGAACTCGTCTGATTATCGAAGGCGACGCTGCTGTTCGTGCTTTTACACAAACCGCCTGCAGCGAGCGACACCTTTGTGGTCACATCCTGGGGATTTTTTTTCTTTGGTGTTGTTTTTGTTATTTTTTTTTTTCTCGTCTTTATCTCAGCAGTGTGTTTTTTTTTTACTGCCAGCTTGTGTGTGTCATGCTCCTGATTCCTACATAGAAACTCTACAAAACAAAATAATAATCTCATTAGAGCTGCGTGACTGGATGTGATATTCGGATTGATTTCGTCGTGATTTCGTTTCTTTTCTTTTATTTACTCATTTTCTTTTATTCTATTATTGTGACTCATAAAATTAACAGGATGCAGCTTTTTATTTTCTATAAATAAAAAATAAAGTTTTTCACTGTTTTGTTTTTTTTAAATGTATATAAAACATTATTTACATTATTTACAAAATATTTACAACTTTATTCGCACCTTCATTTCTGGGATACTGTTATGAATATGAATGATTAAAAAATTATGGAAAAAATATTTTTAATTTTTATTCATTTTTAGAATTATGACTATACATCCGGCCGAGGGCGTGAATACTTATCTGACCGAGAGTTTTCACTTATTATTGTTTAAATATAAATTCTGTTATTGCTTTGTTATTAACTATCATAGTATGTAGATTAAAGTCCAAAAATTTAAGGTCCCTTTAAGTCACTTGAAATAAAATTTATACAACAAACACGACGATGATGATGATGATGATAAAATGATGTTTTTTTTTTCACAGATCAGTCAGATGTTGGGTAACGAAATTAAGTTTGCTGTACGAGAACCCATCGGCCTCCGGTAAGCTGCAGTTAAACTGAGTTTACATGACTTTAAACTCAAGATTGTGTGTGTGTGTGTGTGTGTGTGTGTGTGTGTGTGTGTGTGTGTGTATGTGTGTGAGAGAGACTGAGAGACACAGGGTGAGAGTTGACAATCTTGAAATAGCATGCCATGTATATATGTATTTATTTATTTGTTTGTTTGTTTGTTTGTTTATTAAACACACAGTGTTTCTCATTACAGACTCTGGATCTTCGTCTCGGCCATTCTGTTCACAGCTACGGCTTTAGCGGTGAGTGATTCCGGTTTAAATTCTGGATCGTTTGAACACGTTCAGAAGTTTGAGGACTGAAATGAGGACATTTTTGTTCTCCTCTGCATTCGCCATCTTTGATCCTGTTAAAAAAACATAGCAAACAAAATGGCAGATCGATGAAGGTGGAAAAAGAAAAAGAAAAAGTCACCTCCCTGTCTGTTTTCTCGCTGTCGCTCGGCTCGCACCCCGAAAAGAAAACCCTCCCCAGGCTCGTGACGGTCGATGATCACGACGTCTATCACGCTGGGCGAATGAAATGATTTCATTTTAAAACGTGGTGTCTGTAGTTTTATTAAAATATCGGCGTCTGTTGTTGGACAAATAAATAAATAACATTCTGCTTGTCCTATACGAACCCTGACTTGTGATGCGTTCTGTACTGTGTGTTTGTCGCTCTTTCAGGCCCTGGCTTTCCCCAGCCAACTCTACCAGATGGTCTTTGAGCTCAGCACCACCAGGATCTCCATCAGACTCTACGGAGGAGCTCTTCTGAGTAGGTCCAGGGCTTTTCTATTCAAACCACTGCATCTGATTATGATGCGATTCTAACAGGATCTCTGCTGGGTGATGTTGGTGTTGAACAGATTGAGGCTCATATTTTGACAAATTTGCTGCTGCTCAGCGAAACGCTGAGAAAATGACAAGGTGAGAACGATGAGATCCTCATACTGAAATCCCCCTCATGCTGACCTGAGAGGAACCTGAGATCACGGATGAGCTGGAGCAGATGTGGGCCTGTGTAATAATCTGTTCCTGGGATGGATAGATCGATTGATGGATTGATGAATCGATGGAAGGATGGATGGATAGGTAGATGGATATATGGAGAGATAAGTGGATAGGTAGCTGGCTGGATGGATAGATAGATGGATGGATGGATGGGTGGATAGATAATCTGTTCCTGGGATGGATAGATCGATTGATGGATTGATGAATCGATGGAAGGATGGATGGATAGGTAGATGGATATATGGAGAGATAAGTGGATAGGTAGCTGGCTGGATGGATAGATAGATGGATGGATGGGTGGATAGATGGGTGAATAGATATTTAGATGGATGGGTGGATGGACAGATAGATGGGTGGATGGATGCATGGATGGATAGGTGAATGGATAGATGGGTGGATGGATATATAGATGCATAGGTGAATGGATAGATGGGTGGATGGATATATAGATGGGTAGGTGAATGGATGGGTGGATGGATGGACAGATGGATGGCTGGACAGATGGAGAGATGGGTGAATGGATATTTAGATTGATGGGTGGATGGACAGACAGATGGATAGATGGGTGGATGGGTGGATAGGTGAATGGATAGATGGGTGGATGGATGGACAGATGGATGGCTGGATAAATGGGTGAATGGATATTTAGATAGATAGGTGAATGGATGGACGGATAGATGGGTGGATAGGTGAATGGATAGATGGGTGGATGGATATATAGATGGATAGGTGAATGGATGGGTGGATGGCTGGACGGATGGATAGATGGGTGAATGGATATTTAGATGGATAGGTGAATGGATGGGTGGATGGACGGATAGATGGATAAATGGGTGGATGGATGGATGGATGGGTGGACAGAAGGGTGAATGGATATATAGATGGATAGGTGAATGCATGGGTGGATGGATGGACAGATGTATGGATGGATAGATGGATGGACAGACTGAGGGATGGGTAAAGCAATAGATGGATAAACAGGTGGATGGCAAGACAGATGTTAATTTCTTTAAAATGTTGAACAGTTGTTATGTTATTTTCCTGGTTAAATGCCGTCACGTGTTTATTCTCTTCTTATTCACTTCCTGCTGCTTTCCTGTCAGTTTCTCCGAACGTCAGCTCCGTGTTGCTGCTTTATTATTGTCCTCCCTCACTCCTGCTCTGTGACAGTGTGACAGCCTCTGACGCTGCTCACACTATTTACGCGAGTGACAGCAGAATGCCATCTCGTCTCGTTACCTCTCGCTGGGCTGCGGCTTCACGCCAAATATTTCCAGGCCTCGTAAGACGAGACGAGACGAGACGAGACGAGAGACGCCCCGTTTTATTTCTTTCATCGATTTTCTCTGCTGAATGAATGACAGATTCTGAGCGGTATAAATATTTGAAAGCCTGCAAGTTTTAAAAATGGATGAACTCTGTACGGTTCCTGCGAGATCTCACGCAGAGCCGAGTCGAAGCAGCGGGTTTAATAACAGCAGCAGCCCCCACCCTCCACCCCCCACTATTCCCGGGTCATTTTCAGGAGGCAGCAGTAATCAAACCCTGCAGGACGTCCAGTAACAGTGCAGAAGATTACAGTGTTTTGGAAATAGGGGGTGAATATTTCCTGCAAGTATAAACTTGAGAGCTGATTAGAAAAACAAGTCTCTCACATACACACACTCACACACATAGATTGAGACAGAAACACAGTCAGGAAAGAGAGACAGAGAGTGAGAGACAGCCAGAGAGCGAGAGAGAGACAGAGGGAGAGAGAGCAGGCAAGAGAGACGGAGGGAAAGAGACACAGAGAGAGACACAGCCAGAGAAAGAGACACAGCCATAGAGCGAGAGAGAGAGAGAGACAGTTAGGGGGGGGGGGCTAGAGGGGGAGACATCCAGAGAGAGAAAGAGACAGCCATAGAAAGACGGAGACAGACAGAGGGAAAGAGAGAGAGACACAGCGAGGGAGAGAGGGAGAGACTGCTCGAGAGGGAGACAGCAAGAGAGAGAAAGAGACACAGCCAGAGAAAGATAAAGCTAGAGACACAGAGAGAGAGAGAGACAGACAGAGAGAGAGAGGGAGGTGCAGTACATTTTCTTCTCATCTGTTTAGATTTTCTCCTTCCTCAGGGTGCACATGCAGAATCGAGCACTAATGGGATTACGTGCACATTTTTAGCTGAGACTCAGCAGGTTTCAACATGTGCACAACTTGCTTCTTTAACCCTTTCATTTCCCGCAGTGTCCATGATAAAAGGTATATTTAGGAGATATATATATATTCATAAAATTTGAAATGGAAACACAATAAAAATAAATCCTTACAAAACAAAAATTAGTAAATGTGAAAATTTCCAAATGAATATATATATATTTTTATTTTAATTAATTTAATTTTATTTTATTTTAATTATATATATATATATATATATATATATATATATATATATATATATATATATATATATATATATAAATTAAAAAAACATAATTATTTCTGCTCCGCACTCCAATCAACACTGAAGCTGTTTTT
Organism: Tachysurus fulvidraco; assembly: GCF_022655615.1. NCBI lineage: Eukaryota > Metazoa > Chordata > Actinopteri > Siluriformes > Bagridae > Tachysurus > Tachysurus fulvidraco. The sequence goes on along the minus strand of NC_062519.1, from coordinate 41,389,031 downwards.
TTTTGGTGCTGTTTTTATTATATTTTTTTTTTGTCGTCTTTATCTCAGCAGATCTTTTTTTTTAATTGAACACCAAAAATTAAAGATTATTTTTTAAATTCCAAAGCACCAGTAAGGGATATCCTTTAACAACATTTAGCGATAATACAGTTTACAGTCATTTTGGAGTTGTTGTTTTTTTTTTTTCAGGAATAGTCTCTTTATTCACTCGTGATTTTTTTTCCTTGACACGTTTCTTATTAATCGATTAATCCGTTTTTGGAACATAATTCATATTTGCAGATGTTTTTTTTCAGGACTTCATGCATGAAGGGGTTAATTTTTCCAGCCTGGGCATGCTTGCATTATATAACCATCCCTGCATGAATCTCGACTCCTGGGGCAGCTCAGATGATCTTTATTACATAGCGGGCACAAAGCACGATGCACACGGATCACATGAAGGCCGGACAGAGCGGCACAGAGTGAGACGTTCAGGGTCAGAGATCATCTTAGTGCTAGATGGTTTATGGGAGTCAGCAGAGAAGCAGCAGCTGGTCTCAGTGTTCTAAATATTCGTGGTTATGGGAGGAGATCAGAGGGGTTCTCTATGAGTTCCTCAGCCCGTGGGTTAGATCATCAAAAAGTCCACGCATCTAAAGCTCCAGCTTCCAGTCTGAAGCCTGCGTGTGTGATGAGCTACTTGACGATGTAGTAATCAGAGATCAGTGTTTGAAACTCAGCCGTGTTTGACATGTTTGACTTTTTTCTCTACAGGTATCTCGTTAATCCTGTGGAACGGCCTCTACACGGCAGAGAAGGTCATCATCCAGTGGACTCTACTCACTGAAGCCTGTTACCTGGGTGTTCAGTTCCTCGGTAAGACGCGGTCCTTCACTCCTCAGCATCCATTTTACACACTTATATAAGGAGTAACACACACCGTGTCGTGCTGTAATAAGAAAATAATCAGCGACGGTGTGGTGCGATGTGACGTAGCAGGAAACTGAAGACAGAGTTTTATCCGTTCGTACTTACATCTTTTTATCCGTTCGTACTTACGTATTATCCGTTCGTACTTACATCCGCTGTCATTAAAACATCAGCAGCAGCATTCTAGCAGCTACAAACACACGTTTCCTCCACAGCTCTGCACTGGAGACTCCTTCCATAACACCGACACTTTTTAACGTCCGTTTGTTTTAGCAGAACGTCCGGCGTCCGACGAGCCCCTGCGAACGAGCCGTTGCTATGGAAACGATAACGTATCAGAACGAGATTGTTCACGTTTATGAAGTCGGGACTTGCAGCTGCAAGACAGTCAGAGCTGCTGTTGTAGAAAATAAAGCAACACCCTCTCTTCTGACCAATCAGCATCCAGAACCTAATCGTAACCACGTTAACATAGTGATGAATATTTATGAAAAGGTTTTTGAGAGGAGTCATAATGAGTCATAATCTTCAGTCTCTCTCTCTCTCTCTTTCTCTCTCTCTGTCTATCTCTCTCTCACACACACACTCTCTCTCTCTCTCTTTTTCTCTCTCACTCTGTCTCTCTCACTCTCTCTCTCACACACACACACACTCTCTCTCTCTTTTTCTCTCTCTCACTCTGTCTATCTCTCTCACTCTCTCTCACTCTGTCTATCTCTGTCTCTCTCTCTCTCTCACTCTGTCTATCTCTGTCTCTCTCTCAATCTCCCTCTCTCACTCTGTCTATCTCTCTCTCTCACTCTCTCACTCTCTCTCTCTCACTCTCTCTCTCACTCTGTCTCTCTCTCTCACACACACACTCACTCTCACACACACAAACTATTCCTTATTTTCTTTAAACAGACAGCATTACAGTGCCCTCTGCTGCTTTCAGTGTTAATTGCTTCTGCACATTGTATTATTATTTTTTATTTTTTCATGCATACAGTAAAGATAGAACACCTACAGGAAGAAAATGTTCATCAAATCTTTATGTAACACAAAGTTTCACAAACAGATTTATACACATACAGAGGAAAACATTACGCCCGCTGCACATTATTACGATCACAGGAAGGCGACGTAACGACGCCTTGACCTACATACACACAGCACTCCGGCTACAGAACGTGTTTCATTTTCACTCGGCTTCTCCTTTTCGCCACGTGAGCCGTGTGTCTAAAACCAGTCGTGTCTTCACAGTGACGTCGGTCTCGCTCCTGGAAATGGGAACGCTGTCCAACGGAGCTGCTCTGCTCCTCCTCAGCGACGCCGTCTTCCTCATCATCACCCTGTCTTACTACGGTCAGATCAGCCGTCGGTCCAAGAAGATCTGAGACGCACCTGAGACTCGTCTGTGCGTGCGTGCGCGTGTGTGTGTGTGTGTGTGTGTGTGTGTGTGTGTGTGTGTGTGTGTGTGTGTGTGTGTGTGTGTGAATACCGAATGCACATTACAGGGTTGATCTGTCTTGACGTGTTTACAAGATCAGTGACTCTGGTCATGTTGGTTTATTTTATAATTACACGGATCATTAACCCTGATGTTTTTTGCATCTACGTGAACCTCAGACTGGAGTCTAAACTAAGCTTCGGAAGGTGTAGAACTTTATATCTATAAAATAAAAATATCGTTATACTACATTACACACAGGAACGTATCAGTATAGAACGATGACACAATCTTCTTTTTTTTTTCTCCATCTTGTATGAAGTCAGCCGAGGTTTTCTTATTCAGTCGTCAGATGTGACGACCGTTTTATTTACAGTGAATTATGAATAAAAATAGTTCTAGATGAGGTAACCGTCTTAGAAATTGTGTGTGAGTTTTTTTTCTTCTTCTTCTTCTTTTTTTTCTTTGCTCTGAAGAGGTTCTCCGGTCCCTCGGCTCCGAGCAAGATCCGTTTTTAGGATTAGCTCTTAGACGCTAGACTGCTGGCCTACTTCTGCTTCTGGTTCTGCTTCATGCAGCTGTACGACCCAAGAATTCAGCATATAACGCAGCGATGCATCGCTACCTCACGTCAGTCGATGATCCGAGACTCCCGACGATCCGAACGATCCGAGAGTCCTGATTTCACGTAGATGCAAAATTCACGTAGTGACAAAAAACGAGTTGCGTCCAAATTCGATTACCGGCCTTCTGAGGTTCGCTCGTTGCGTCCAACGCAACTCGGACTCCCGTTCGTCTGTCAGAGTTTCGTTATGAAACCAGAGTTTCGTTATGAAACACTTCGATCGTCCCGTAAAATCTGCAACCTTTCCATTTTATTGAAAACTAATGCCGTTAGTTGGCAGAGGACTAAAAGTGTGAGCCACAACACACACTCTTAGCTAAATTATATCCAATTCAGCGAAAATTGGCCAAAACTTACAGGAACTTTAAAAAAAAAAAAAAGTGTCAGCTTCCTGACTGACTTTAAATAAAACAGATGTAACCAAGTATTAGGGAATTATTTTTTTTTTCTTTTTTTCTTTTTAATCTTCTGAGACTGAAACAAATCTAAGCTTTACATTGTGCAGACCGATCCTTTATCACTTCCTTTTTTTCTGTTATTTTTTTAATAAATTGCATAACGCTGTTCCGCGTGCTCAGTCGATTAAGGCCGTTTTTACACTTGGCTGTTTTTATTCTTAGCCCTCAGCACATGTTAGTCATGTTCTCTCAGCTGCTTTTGGAAGACGCTGATGACGCTGAGGTTTTTTTTTTTCTTGTTTTTTTTTGGGTCACAGTAGAGCTTCCACGTGTCAGGACCAAGTCAGGACCTTCTGACCAGTCAGGAGATGATATGAGGAGAAGCAGCTACAGCCAAGACAAACAACCTCCTCATCTCTAGAGTTCCTCCAATCCTTATTTCATCTATTTACAGACAATGATCAATCTGATCTACAGAGCGAGTCCAAGTGTGAAAGCAGCCTCGGAGAGGTTTCGCTTCGTGAGACGATTAGACACGACATTCGGTTTACTGTAGCTCTTCTGTCAGGACCAAAACGAAATCCGATGCGTGTAGCAGCTGGTCTCTCAGGACGCTTTCAGTTTCATCTTGTGATGGCGTTCAGATTACGGAGCCACGGGTTTGGGAGTGCAGGGGAATTTCCTGCTCAGGGCTTTTTGAGGTGTTTTCCTCATCATGATCTCATTTGATAATATTTGTGAGGAGAAAAAAAAAAACATTTTAGAGAGTTATTTTTGAATAGTTTGCTTCGCTAAGGGGTTTGTATATAGTAGTTTAAACTCTGTACTTTTTGTTATCCAGTGTGTAGACTCGAGACCTGCTAGCCTTCGCACACAAGGGCGCTATCTGCCCTCTTCAGCATACACGAACTCACGCGATCAGTCGGCGTCTGTCTGATTGAAAGGAGAGACCGGCGAGAGTAGATTACACGTTACAGATTGCGACTGAAGAACACACCGTAGGTGTTTCAGACTCTCCGATATTAACTGACTCTACAAGCCCCGCCCACTTCCACTATCATCTTACCTTTGACGGTACACGGAGAATATTTAGAATCCGTTAACGTGAAATAGATCCCATTCATCCGCCGGTGTGGAACGGATCACATCGATCATCATGGCGACCGTTCTAGATTTAAAGATGGCGGTCGGTTCTCCAAAACGTTCAGACTACGTCACTTCCGCGCAGTTACGCGTAGTTTTAAAGCACGAGCTCGGAGCGGCGTTCAGACCCAGAGCGAAGGTTCTGAATCGTCCAGTGAAAACACTCTCTACCTTCTTTATTTTATCTCTACTCATTAACGAGTGTTTAGTGATTAACGTAGAGCACGGATCAGTATAGAGCTGTTTGTCCGTTCGTTTTTTTGGTTGATGTAAACATATAAAACACTTGTCCTTCGTAGTCGTAGTGTAGCAGTACAAATGTAGCACTAACAAATTTATCCTATTCTATTAACTCACCGAATAACGGAAAGAAAAACGTTTAACATCTTTGTCGTTCATGCCGTCGAATAAAATCCTCATCAACACTTTCTCTAATTCTTACCGCCGTCATTCTTGTTGCATCAGTGTTAATATCATTTCTGTACGAAAACCCACTGCTCGTGTAGAACTGAGCGTTTGTTCGGTTTTTTTTGACTAGAAATATAAAATTAAAAGGGTTATATTTGTTATATGGTGAATAAACGTTCCACTCTTTTTTCAGATTAATCGGTTCTCGTTAGTCACGAATATCAGAACGGAGTTTAGGAAGAAAAAAGCTTCGGTTTATACACTGATTTCTAGCGAACGCGTCTTTATCTCCACAGCCACGCTCACCGAATGCACTTCTGTTTCTTATTTAGGTGTCACAAGAAAAGAGGTTAAATCTTATAACTATAACCGCGTATAAATAACGTCGACTTTAATCCGATAACCCGGAGGTGTTTCATTGTGTTTCAGATCTTTATCTGTGTGTGAATCAACAGCTCGGTTAAATTAGCGTGATGGTACAGTAGATATTAGCATTTCTGTTCTTCGATTGAAACGTTTCCTGCGATCATGACGTCAAACACGTCCCTGGAATCGATTTGTCTCAATGTGTTTGCTGATCTTTAATAACCAAAATTTTCACCATGACTTTATTTATTTTATTATTTTTTTTTTGTTTGGAACCAGATTTCTGGGTTGTTGTGTGTTGAGTTTGCGTTGTACAGTCGCACAGCTTTCACAAAAACGACACGGCCGTCACCGGACTCCTTCACTCCCGACTGCGTTGTGTGTTTCGTTTCCAAAAAAAAAATACAAAACTCTGTACATACGAGCAT